>NC_022027.1:56316635-56345427 GCF_000317375.1 Microtus ochrogaster | reverse complement strand
CTGAGAAACTGGCCGTTAAGGAGAGCTAAGGGGCAGCAGGGCAACCTGATGACGAAGGACAGCTCAGAGCGAGTGGACACTGGTCACCAAATCGTGTGTCAACAGGACTAACCGAGCTGAGTCTAGATGCCAAGGGGAAAGACAGGAAACAACAGGAGGAAAGGCTATCAGTCCTGGAGAGGGAGACAGTTCTTCCCACTAAGAACAAGCGTGGACCATAAGCCAAAGCCGGTATTTGCCAGGAAGGAAGGTTACAAAGAGATATGGGATAAAAACAGGAAGCCATGCTGGAGCTCAGGAGAAATCCCCTCTAAAAGGATTAACGGAAATTTAACCATGCCAGGTGTGGGCAAAGCACTAGCCAAGAGCAAAGAGGTGGCGGGAACTTCAGGCACAATCTCATCATTCCTGCAAACCACAGCCAGTTCCGTGAAACGCCCGCCAGTCGCCTACCCCGCAACGGTCAGACACTGAAGCTCTGCAGCAATTCTTACAGGATGGCTTGTTGGGATTAAGTGTTTCAGCGCAATTTTCTCTTCGTGTCCTACTTGCAACTGTGCCGTGGCCAAATAAACAGAGCTGAAGGTGCCTAGAAGCAATTCAGTAGATTTTTCAGTATTAGGCTTTAAAAAAATGTTAAGGTAAACAATGTTATAAGATTAATAAATGTCTCAATGGGATAAAAGACCAATTATGACTGTCTGTTTTACCCTAAATATTTATCACTTTCATTCTTTTCAAGGGGGAGAAAATCTGTCACCATAGCTACTAACATTATCATGATTTCAACAGTTTCACAATATAAGATATACCCTTAAATTACCTTCTCCGATTTTGTCCTTGATTTTGAACAGACTGACAAGCTGTGGAACAGCTTCACAAAGCTTCTCAATATCTTTTTTAATGCCTATGAGGGAAGTAAGAATTTATAGTTAGAATCAACGAGAGGTATTTTAACGGTTTTGTTGTTGCTCATTTTGGTTTGGGACAGGGTCGGGCACACCCCCACCCCCAGATGTCCTGGAAGTCACTCTGTAGACCAGGCTGGCCTTGAACTCACAGAGAGCTGGGATAAAAGGTGTGCACCACCACTGCGACCAGGCTTGGACAGGGTCTGTGAATCTCCCCTCTGACTCTCAAGTACCATTACAGGAATCTGCCATCACTGCTCAGCTTCTACAACTCCTTAGGTGAAAGAGAAATCAAGTCGGGTGTGGTGGCACATGCCTTTAATCCCAGCACTTGGGCAGCAGAGGCAGGCGGATCTCTGAGTTCGAGGCCAGCCTGGTCTACAGAGTAAGTTCCAGGACAGTTACACAGAGAAACCCTGTCTCGAAAAACCAAAAAAGATAAATCAATGAAATACATTTTAAAGCAAGTAACTAACCACAAAATGATAAACATTAAAATCCCATAGAGTTGCTAAAAAGTTGCAAGCTACAAAAGTTACCAGCAGGAAAATAAAAAAAGACAGCCTCAAAAGCAAACATGGCAAATTTCTACAGACTAAGAGATACATAGCCAGTACATAGCTGGCCTTTAAGATGAAAATGCCAAGTTTAAAGCAAAGAGACCTAAAGTTGGGCAAGGTGGCCCACACAGCAGATCCAGCTCCTCAGGACCCTAAGGCAGGAAGAGCACTGGAGCCCCAGGAGAGGGTGTGATAATACATGCTGGTACTTCCAGAGCCCGGGATGTGGAAATGAGAGGGTCAGGAGTTCAAGGCCAGCCTCAAACACATAGTGAATTTGAGGCCAGACTATCTCAAACACCCAAAATATATGAAATAAAATACAAACAAACATGCAATGTGTGCTGTGATCACTAGGTGGCATACTAAGGGCACAACGCAATAGTCTTGAAAACAATTTCCTTCACCAAGATCCAAAATCTCCCAGGCTGTCAAAGTGTCATGCACAGATTGGTCAGTCCATTCTTAGACAGACGGCCTTCTAAGGTCCTCTAGTATGGGGCGGGGAGAAACTCATTTAATGTGTCCCCAAAGTTAACAGCATTCTCTGTCTTTGACCCCAGAAAATGGCTAATTTTAACTAAACACAAAAGTATAGATAAAGTGGAAGCAGTAACATAAAATGTAGTAAACCACTGACACAAAAAGAACCCCATAAGAATCGTCAAATGAGCACGAGCTAGTTTCTCAAAATTATACTCAAAGTGTATGGCATTTTCAAAGTGCTTTCTCATGCATCACTTTCTCCGGTGGTTCTTCTCCCTGCAGGGGTGTGGCCAGAGCTCAAGGCTCACTAGCTAGTGCACACATCACCTGGTTTCTGCCGCAGCCTCACTACATAGCTCAGGCTGGTCCCAAGCTTGCAATCCTTTCTTCCTGAATGCTGGGACTCCAGGCACACGCCACTGCTTGGCCCTCAGATTTTCCTAACAGCACGGTGATGTTGGCACACTGACTATCTCGCCAGGCACACCGGCACACAACTTTAGTTCCTCACTCAGGAGGCAGAGGCAGGCATCTCCCTGCATGAGTTCCCAGCAGCCTGTTCTACACAGGAAGTTTGACGCAGCTAGCTAGGGTGTGCACAGAGAGAGACCCTGTCTAAATCAGATTCAGAAATCAAGGCAGAGAGATTACATCCTCTGCTCAGTATCAGGGAGGCACCATGACGCTTACACCAACTCACAATCACTACCTTTAAAAATGTTCGACAACGTGTATACTCTTAAAATGAACAAACTCAAGCAACTGAGCTTCTCCAGGAATTTTAGTCTAGTAGAAGAGACAGACTCTTTTTTGTTGTTCTTTTCCTAAGACAGGGTTTCTCTGTAGCCGTGGATGTCCTGGAGATCCGCCTGCCTCTGCCTCCCCAGTGCTGGGATTAAAGGTGTGCGCTGCCACCGCCCAGCCTAGAGGGTTGTGTGCTAGTGTGGGAAATGAAAGGACCTTTTAAGGAGACAGAACTATGTATGCAGAGACACTGAGAAAGGAAAGAAAGCTCGGGGCAAAGCCGAAAAGGGCAATGCAGACAACGTGAGCCAAGGCTACAGAGTTAAAGCAGAGAAACGACAAGGAGAAGACAGATTAAAGGGGAAGAGGAACAAGCGTCAGAGACCAGAGTCCAAGAGGAGCCAACAGTGTCACCTCAGGGAGGCAACAACTTAAGCTGCATCAGACAGAGGAGACTCCACACAATTTCAACACAGGAGGCAGTGTAACAACTCTGGAGATGGGGAGAGTAGGGTCTGTCTTGAGCACAGAGTTCATCTCTGTGAATAATCTAAGTTTCCTATCTATAGGCCTACATACATACATACAAACATCATCATCATCATCACTATGGTTACTGGAATGCCGAGGACCAAACCTTGTGCACACTAGCGCAGCGCTCTACCGCTGGGCTGCATCACCAGCTGGTGCTTTATCATCTACAGGAGAATATAAAAGTTGGGATAAGAAGGTTCTAATAGTATCCGTGTCATTTGGGCATTATGTAGACAAAGCTGGCCTCAAACTCAGAGATCCTCCAGTCTCTGCATCCCAAGTGTGTGAAAGGCTATGCCGCCACTACCAGCTATAGGAGCTTGAGAAACATCAATCACTGATTTATCACTAACATCTAGAAAAGCGCCTGCATATATGAATATATAGTAAGTATCCATCACTTAGACATATTCTCAGTCTCACCATAGAGCAACAGTATGGAGTATACTGACTTAATTTCCTATACTTAGGGGATCATGTAGTTTCATACAAGCTGAAATAAATTTTAAATAAAAAGAGAGCAAACCAAGGTAATACCTGCAACCACTGTAAGCATGCACTCGGACATCCCATACCTACTATAAGGCACACACGCGGGTATCCTGTACCCACTGTAGGGCACGCACGCGGGCATCCCGTACCCACTGCAGGGCATGCACGCAGGTATCCCGTACCCACTGTAGGGCACGCACTCAGACATTCCGTACCCACTGTAGGGCACGCACTCGGGTATCCCATACCCACTGTAGGGCACGCACCCGGGCATCCCGTACCCACTGTAGGGCACGCACGCGGGTATCCCGTACCCACTGTAGAGCATGCACCCGGTCATCCCGTACCCACTGTAAGGATGTTTTACTTAGACCTTGAAGGTACTGTGGGAAACAGTGATTGTTTGCTGTTGTCTACAGAGCTGTGTTTCTGAAGGAGCTCTATGGTCTTGGCATGACTCTGGTCACAAGACCTTCCTGGCACACTCGGAACATCCTGCTTTATTGGGTACTGCAAACAGTGCACAGTAAGGAATAAGCTGCAGGGGTGTGATGCTTCCTTCAGAAAGCATGAAGATTAGATCAGGGCTTTGGTGTGAGGAACTTGTGTTAACAATCAATAAAGACACCTTTGCATGGCTGTTCTCCCTGCTGTGTCAGAGTCTGAAATCCACCTGGAGTGACCCTCTATCTTTGATTATTCCACAATAAACAGGACGCCCCCACAGCAAATGAGGTGCATACCATAAATTAAAAGTCAAAATTAGTATCTTTTTGGACAAGACTAAATCTCCTTAGGACAAAGACGATGGCTGCATTTTGGACTCTTCTGTTTAAAAACATGCATGTTAAATGAACATGACCACATGGGCAGCAGGTACAGTGTGTATGAAGAGATACTACTTCTGTGGGTGGCCCTGAGACTGGGTGTCAAGTAGCCCGGGCTGGCCTTGAACCCCCGATCCTCAGGCCTCCACCTGCGCCTGAGCTTATGGCTGTGGACCCCCACGGCTAGCTGAAGGGGCACGTTCTAGCTGGTAAGATACCATATTTTCAATCATCATCTTGAGTGGTGAGCTACAAATCATTCCATTCATTTCTATCTGTGAATTCTGTTTCTGAATACTTAAGATCCCTTCCCTGACAATTTCTAAAACCAAGCTGTCCCAGGTAAGGCGGGTCTGGAAGGGAAGTGCCAGTTTAGGCTTCAACAAACACGTTTCCCTAGAGAGTACTTAATGTCTGGACTAAATATTTGTTATCTAAAAGGACAAAGTTGGATTCCAATCCTCTCAAAATGCAACCCAATCCCAAGTCAAGTCTAGATTTTATGAATCTATGCAACAATACGTGAAATCCTACATAAACACACGACTCAGTTTATGAGTCAGGTGTTTGTGGATTTTTGTTTGTTTGTATTTCCGAGATTGTAATTCAATTACAGTTCAACGAATTAGAAAATGCAGAAGGGCCGGCTGGGTGTGCATTGTCTGAATTGGGGCATTAAACACATACCTGAAAGTTTAACATTCTGCTCATATTTTTTTAATGAGTCATCAGAGGGGCTCCTGTCACAGCCCTGCAGAGCAGAAAACGCCACCGGCTCCTCCATCTGAGCACCCAGTGAGGCTCCCACCACACAACTGGAATGCCAAATGCCAACTACGGAGACATGGCCACAGGGGAGAGCAGCAGCTGTGAAAAACAGAACTCTGTGAGAAAGGAGAAGCCTGGACCAGGCACACCGCGCCAACTGCCCTCAACGGAACTAACATTAAAAAAAAACACACCGTCAGTCCACCTCCCAGCCTGGAGGGCGGGATGAGCGGGGACTCCTGCGGGCTGGGGTGGAGCCGGCTCAGGCCGGCCTGGACACCCGCCCGCCCGCCGCGGGCTCTGGGGGAGGAACGGCGGTTTGACCCGAGAAGACCCGGGAGCAGAGCGCTCGTCAGGAGGCTGGCCCACGGCCCCGCTCTAACCGGGTGCCAACCGAGGGCCGGGTCGGACCGCAGCGGAATGAATGAAGGGGAGAGCGGAGAGCGAGCACCCCCACACCAACGGGGAGCTCAGTGCGCAGGCGCATGCACCCCTTCCCGCCGCGGGAGCTCAAAGGAAGGATGCTCGCAGGGCGACCAAACCTAAGTCAGAAGGGAACTCGCCCCGGATCCCTTACAGTGTAGAGCTGGAGAGCAGCCTGTCAGAAACTCACGGTTTAGGAGAGCCCGGTCTTGGACGGTCGCGGCCGCCAGGAGCGCCCACCGAGGCAATGCACCAATGCGCCTGCGCGAGTTTTCCCGCGCTGCTTTGAATTGTCATGCGCGCTCCGAAGCGCTCGGCTGCAAAAGGCTCGCCGGGGGCCGCTGGCGGAAGAGGTGTGGTCTAAGGCCGGCCCGACGGGTCTGCTGGGGTCGCTCCAGGAGCAACAGCTCTGTCGAACCCTGGAGAGATCGAGGTTGGAGAAGGAAGGCCGGGCAAGGGTCCGTCCTTGGCTCTGTCCCAGCCACACACACACACTGTGGCCGTCCAGACACTGGCACTTCTCGGGTCAAAAGGCCCTTAGCTGAGTCCATTTTACTTTTCTCCACTGAAAACAAAAAGTGTAATTGCTGGTTTGTTGTGGCTTTTACAGTAGAGGTGGGCAGTGCCCGACCGTGTATGTGGTTCATTTAGCCATGACAAGCCAGTTTTTAGGGCTTGAGCTAATAACGGCGCTGAACACGGCAGTCAAAAGCCATCCCAATCTCGAATCTTTTTAAAATAACCAGTGAAGTGCCTACGTGCGTGGGCGTGGGGCGAACATGCCTGGGATTCCTACCACCCGTTGAGTCCTCAGTGATTCTTACTGACCTGGCCACGACCCACTGCCGAGAGCTCGGTCAGGGGCTGGCCCGGAAATCACCCGTCCACTCTACGCTGGCGTTTTGGCTGATCTTGTGCAGGTAACCGCAGCTCCCCAGCGCCTTGCCTTACCCAAACGAGAGCATTCCACAGCGCTCCTCACCACCCCTGGCTCTGGCGTGCTCGGATGACGCCCACCTCCACTAGATCAGCCTAGCCCCTGCATTCTTACCCCTACGTCTTTCAAGAAGTTCCCTGGCCCTTCGTCAGGGAGAGGGGTGTTGATACAGACGTCCCCTTTAGGGCTGATCCCTTGGTCTCTTATTCTCAGGACTTTGACCAGTTCCGCATCTAAGGACAGCTGTTGGGCAAGATATTATCTAAGCATATATTATAGATATTGATGACTGAGTTCTGGCTGCTCAGTTTTCCTGTGGAGGAGAGGGGGGAGGGAGGGAGGGAGGGAAGAGAGAGAGAGAGAGAGAGAGAGAGAGAGAGAGAGAGAGAGAGAGAGAGAGAGAGACTGCGAAAGGGTAGCCCTAAGAGATTAAAAGAATCAGAAATCAAGGAAGAAAGTTTTACAGTTACAGAGGAGTGACCAGCGGGTAGCAATTGCTACATGGAAACTGAAGACACAGATTTAGACCCCTTGGCACCTGGCAGTGCTGGCACATGCCTTAATCCCAGCACTTGGGAGGTAGAGGCAGGCCAGCCTGGTTTACGGAGTGAGTTCCAGGACAGGTTCCAAAGTTACAAAGAGAAACCCTGTCTCAAAACAAAAGAAAAAGATCGAACCTGTGGCCAAAAGTGAGGCAGAAAGATGGTATAGTAAAGCCTGATTTAAGAAGAAAGGATCTTCCCTCAACCTTTCTATGATCCTAGGAAAGGTCAGAGGGGCTGCTGGAAATTAATTTTTAATATAGCTGTAGGATGGTGACTCAAAGGTGAATTAAATTTGGTTCAAGTGAATGCAGAAATGAGTCCTCTCGGGAGAAACAAAACTGCCCGACCAGTTCACACGACAGTAAATAGGCGCAGATTTAATTCCAGCCAGGCTTTTTGCTGTTGGTTTGTACATCGTCGGTGTTCTGCAGTGTGAATACAAGACAGGGTTTTGTGCTTCGAGACGTTCTCTCCCAGTGCTGTAGCCCTGGTCCTTATGTCCCAAAGCCTGTGTGTGCATCGTGCAGTGAAGGAGGGAGAGAGCAGGAGGGAAAACTAGCTACCCCTCACTCTGAGCTGGGCCCTGCAAGTCCACTTGTTAGAAGTTTGTACTCAATCACCTCTACTGGGTGAGGACAAAATCTGCCTACTTCAGCGAGGCCACACCTACTCCAGCGAGGCCACGCCTGCTCCAGCGAGGCCACGCCTGCTCCAGCGAGGCCCCACCTCCACACAGTGTCACTCCCTGGTGACTAAGCTTTCAAATTCTGAGTCCCTGGGACCATTCCTAGTCAGACCACTGCAGTGTGCCTGTAAGCTGCTTTCAGCTTAGAGACACTTTCTTTAGTAGTTCCAAATCTAAGTTTATTCAACACCAGACACCCCCACCATGTTGCCCGAGTTAGATTTCATCAAGATCGAAGTTGTGTACCTCTGATGCACCAGAGGCGAGCTGGCACCACATCCTCCTTGGCCTCCAAAATCCGTCCCCAGAATCCCCAAAAAAGGCTGGTGATGACATTGCCAAAGCAACCTGTGATTGGAAAGGTCTGAGGATGACAGAGGAAAGCACAGTTCAGGACAGACACGTCCCGATGAGGTGGTCCCTTCTACCTCTGCCCTAACCATCAAAGCCCTCATGGAGCCACAAGACACAGAAAGAAACAGGAAAACATTAAACACCTAACAGATGCAGTACTGGTCTTTAGCCACAGAAGTTTCTAGAACGGTTACGGAGACACTGGGTACACCTGTACAGTTTATAGGCAGCAATGTGGTGACATCGCCTATGACAGCAGTGGTGCAGTGGGATGCCGATCTAGATAAGAAGAGAAAATAGCTCGACTAAAAATCATCGACCAGCCAAAATGACTTTTTATTTTATAGATATGGGGTTTTGTTTGCCTGGGTGCATGTATATTCATCACGTGCATGTCTACTGTCCAGGGAGGTCAGAAGGGGCACTGGATCCCCTACAACTGGAGTTCTAAGTAGCTGTGAACGTACGTGTGGGCACTGGGAACACAGCAAGTGTTCTTAATCACTGAGTCTTTCCACAGCTCTTGTAGACCAGGCTGGTCTCGAACTCACAGAGATCCGCCTGCCTCTGCCTCCCGAGTGCTGGGATTAAAGGCGTGCGCCACCACCGCCCGGCCTCTAGGGTAAATTTTTACACGTGGTGTTAGATAAGGGTCTAATCTTGTTCTTTTTTAAAAAAAATGCTATTCTTTTGTTGTATATACTCAGTTTTACTGGTACACTCACCAATATTTTTGTTTTTTTTAACATAGGTAGGTATCAAAGAAAATGCTTAAAATCTTAAATTCCATTTAAATATCCAAGCGACTTCATTCTCTATAGTTAGAAGAGGATACTCATTTTTGTCTTATTATTTTATAGCATAGTTGAAAGAGATTCAAATCTCAGGATTAAGTTTGAAACAACTTCTTAGAGAGAAGTCTGCTTATTATAAAAATTATCTGTCTACCTTGTTTGTTTATCCGTCCTTTTATGTGACATCTGTGGGTAAATGCGACCCAGTTTCAAAAATTAAAAACATGAAGGCTGGGGAGTTCTGAGAGAAACTTCTCGAAATGTAGCAGTGCAGAGAAAAGGAAAGAAGGAAGCAATATTGTGACTGCATTGAAGGAGTCCGCAGCTCACAAACTAAAAATAGAACGCCCCCAACATGTCTCAGACCCTGGAAAAATTACCTTTTCGTTACTAAAGTTTAGAAATGTGATCAAATTGACATGTAAGTGCTCAAATGTAAACATGGGAAGATGAGGGCTGGGCTCCAGGGTACTCCTAGGGCCGAGAACTCAAGCATCAATGGAAAAGTTTTGCTGGCTCCTGGAATATCACAGTTGCAGTTTTCATGCTACAGTCTGTGTGTGCACAGCGTGCAGGTGTGTACATGTGTAAGGACACACATAGTAAAGGAACGTTACTAAGGGGTGTAGTCATATTATTACCGTGTGTTAAATCAGTTAATGTGGAGGAAGGTCACAAGTTTTTATCTTACTTTAGTATTAATAATACAAAATTATGATTAGTGTTTTCTGATAGTTCATTTCCTCCCTCCCTTTCTTCTTCTTCTCTCTCTCTTTTTCTCTCTTTTGTGGTCTTTTTTTTTTTTTGAAACAGTGTGGTGATTTGCATGAGAATATCCCCCATAGGCCCAGAATACTTTGATTTTGAATATCCCATCCCAGTTGGCAGCACTGTAGATAGGTTTAGGAGGTGCACTTTGGGGATTCAAAGCCACCTGCCAGTCCCGGTTTGTTCTCTGCTTACCACCTGGGATCAAGAAGTCAGCTCTAGGCGTTCCCTGCCGCCATGCCTGGTCTGTGAGGGTAATGGAGTCTCAGCACACTGGAACTGTAAATCTAGCCCCTCCTTTCTAAAAGACACTTTGGCCATGAAGTTTTATCACATCGATGGAGAAGTAGCTAAGACTTGGGGCCTCACGTAACTCAGGCTTTCCTGAAACTCGCCAAGTAGCTGAGGATAACCTTGAACTCCCGATCCTCCTGTGTTCTCGGTCCCAAATGTTGGGATCACAGACAGTACCAGCGTGCATGGATTCTGTGCCCCATCTGAAGCCAAGGCAAAGACACACTGAACCTTTCCTTGCTGCTGCTTGTGTAGCTGGGAAGAAACTGCTAATGCCGAAAGCTGTCTCAATACCAGTGACTGGAAACCTTAACAATTCAAATCCTACACGGTTACTTTTCTTTTGTGAATGTTTACTCTATGCATGTGAGTGTTTCCCCTGAAGGTGTCTTTGTCACACATGCAGCTGTTCACTTCCCATGGAGGCCAGAAGAGGGGGTCAAACCCCTGGAACTGAAGTTACAGATGGCTGTGAGTTCTGGGAGTCAAACCTGAGTTCCCTGTGAGAACAACAGATGCCATTAACCACCGAACCATCTCTCCAGCTCTGTTGCTGATCCCTTCTGATACATCCCCCCCCCACCACCACCACCCTGTTATGTGGAAACTGGGATGTCACATGATCTGAAAACTGGAGCTTAAGTATGTGTGATGCCCGTTTACAACCCTGGAAGCTGCTCTGGCTTCTCCCAAGCTACGATTAGCCTTCCGCGCTAGAAATACTTCCTTGTAAGACTGACTGTTCCCCCGAGACAGGGCCTTTGAGCTCAGAGAAGGCCATATAGAAAGGAGCCGGTGTGAGAAGCTCTCCTCAGGATCTCGAGTGATACACTTCGCATGTGAGCGTCTGCACATGTGTGGAGGGTGCATGTTCGTATGCACGTGAGTGAAGGCTAGAGGGCGTCCCAGGGCTCAGCATTGCGCTGGTGCCCTCCACGCTTTGTTTGGGAGAGAGCCAGGCCTGCGGAGTCCACCCATCTCACGACACAAGCTCTCACTTTTTAAATATGGGTTCTTGGGACCCAATTCAGGTTCTCCCTCTCGGAGGACAAGGGCTTCACCAGTTGAGCCACCTCTCCAGCCCAGGCTACACACTTCAAAAGTATAACGTCTACCACCTCTTATAGTCATCACAGCTTAGTCAAGAAAGTGGCGGCCTGTGGGGACCTAAGTCGGAGGAGAACACCGCCCACAAGTGAGAGTTACTAGTACCTTCTTTCAGACAATGTATAAAGCAGAACATCTCAAATATCACCCTTAAAATTAAAATTAGAAATCAATGTGCATTCTGGTTTTCGGCCCTAGAAAGAGGCAACGGTTGTCTAAACACTCACCTCTCAAGCAGAGATCACGTCTCCGGGACGGTGTTGGGTTTCGCTATCTCAGACTTTCTTCTGCTCACATGAATCACATCTGGACCCTGTCAGAGCAGGTTAACTTTACACGATAACTCCTTGTAGCGGCACCTCTGGCCAGGGCCCTCCTTCTGTCACTCGTCCACCGTCTTTACCCCTGAATAGTCACCATGAATATTAGACAGGAGGGTAAGTTCCCATAAACGCCAGGTTGTGCTTGGGGAGAGCTGGGAAATGAGATTCTAACAATGAGCATTGCAAGTTGTTTATCTTTTCTTTTAGCAAATGTGTTCCCGTGATCTGCCCTCTTCCATGCCATTTTTTTCTGGTTATCATTTTATATTTGCTCTTCTACAGCATGAGATTAGGAAGTCTTTGAGCAAAAGCAACAGAAGTGCTATTCAGTTGTGGACGTCCTGCAAACGTGCCATCCCCAGAATCCCAGGCTGTTGTCACTAGACCCCTGGATCGCAGTATGGACACGTCAGTAACCGATCAGACGCTCGCCAAGTTAACTCCGCCTGTTACGAGTCAAGCAGTGGGCGTTAGTTCCCTCTTCTCCCTGTGATACTCTCGCAGGCCTCCTCAGCAGATCGTGAAGCGGAGGGCAACAATCTGTAAGGCAGGTCAGGCCCATGAGGGCCCACCCCATGCAGTCCAAGAAGCCCCTTTGCCATGTGAGAAGGGAACAAGGTGGAACCAGGGACTCCACCCCTGCAGTTCACGTTTATTCATTACTATCAAAGACCTGGAGGTCATAGGATCCTCAGCTGACAAGTGGCGTCCAGGGAGGTAAAGTTAGTCCTCATGTGTAATTTAATCATCATTTAGTGATCTCCTAGTCGGCTTCTTAAGATCTCTGGACCGCCATTCATTCTTCAGCGTGCAGGGTTGGCTTCATGACTGACTTATAAACACAGTGCCTTGTCCTGCCATACCTCAGGCCTCCCCTCCACCCTGTGCATGCTGCTATTGCTGTGATTTTAAAGCATCACAGTGATTTACACAGACCAAATCTATTGCTGTACAGTCCTAGAAGTCAGAGTCCTGAGGGGTGATAGAATCTGCTGGTTTTATTTTTTCACATTCTACACTTAGCCTTAGCCAAGGGGCCAAGACATTATACCTCTTTCTTTTCTAGAGACCCCTGCATTCTGTGGGCACCCTTCTCTTCTAACTATGCACCCATGCACTCTGCTTCTGTGGTGAGTCACATGTCTCCCTCTTGCTCAACTCTCCTGCTCCTAACCTGGAGACTCTGGGCTAACTTCCGCGTCTCAGACGTCTTAGCTTCTATGTGAGTACTTTCCTTTGATCCATAAGATAGCAAACCTATCTGTCATAGTGTGGGGGGTTGGGAGATGGAATACGGTGTGAGGCATTATTCCGTCTCCCTAGCCACCTAACAAGATCACTGTGAGGAACAAAGTGAAAGAATGCATTGCTCACACATGCTCCTCTAACGCATCTTCTAGACCACTGGTTCTCAACCTGTGGTCATGACCCCTTTGCGGGGTCATAGGTCAGATATCCGCACATCAGTTGTTTTCATTATGATTCACATCAGCAGCAAAATTACAGTTACAAAGTAGCAAGGATATAGTTTTGTGACTGGGGGTCACCGCAACGTGAGGAACTGTATTAAAGGGTTGCAGCATTGGGAAGCTTGAGAACCACTGCTCCGACCTTCTGTTATGAGGATGCACTTGTCTGGGCTCTCATCCTGGCCTTTTCTCTACTCTGATTGCCTCTGGTCCTTTCCTTCTCTCCCAAATCCCAAGAAGTTGTATATTTTGGGAGGGTCATTACACTCAGAGCTGGGTACAGTGGGCAGTGGCATCCTGAAAAACAGTCCCACCCCACCAAAGGAGGGTTGCTTTAAATGTCCCCACCCTAGAGAGCATGGAGGGAGTCTTGCTTGGCTCATCTGAAAAGAACCACCTGGTCCTCACAGTCCTCGAGAGCTGTGCTAGCTTGACTGGGTTAAGGCAAGACTGCAAACCATCAACTCCCAAATGACGACAGCGGGCATGGAGATCCGGAGGCCAGGGAGGAAATTCCTCTCAAATGCCAGGAAAGTGTAAGAATGTGTATTCTCTAAGATAGGGTCAGCAAGTCCCCAGAGGGAAGCTCTGCTTCTTCTCACAACAGTGAAAAGTGGGGTCCTCGTGGGAACTAAGGGGCTACTCCAAGGGTTAGCGTGAACATGGAAGGAAGGAGCTGTGGCTGAGGGAAAGAAGAGAATCCATTCATGTCCGGTTCAGAGCAGCTGCATGTGTCTGGGCCTACAGAGACGTTTGGTAGGAGACACCAGTAACCTCCAGCACGTACCGCTGGCCTGTAAGGATCACCAAATACTGGCTTACCATGTTCAGTACCAGAGGCTTGGGACTTGCTTGTCATGCCTTTTTGTTAGTTGTTGATTGGTTTTTGTTTGTTTATTTATTTTAGGTAGATTCTCACTATGAACACATGGTGATTCTCCTGCCTCTGCCTGTGCCACCATGCTGGCATTGTTCAATTCTCAAACATCGTGTTGCCACGTGGTTTCATTCTATTTGTGGTACTTCAGTTGAAGTTTTCCTTCCTTGTCTTTGAACTGGAATGGGCCTCCTGCCTTACAATATGGCTGGGTGAGCTGAGTTTGGAAGTCTATGCTGACAGACAGACTTGGTATTTGGAGGATGTTCTGTTTCAAAAAGCACAACGTTAGGATGCTCCACAGCATAGAGAAAACGGCTTTAAAAAAACACTGATCAGATTATTTTTATCTAGAATTTAATGTCACATATTTTAGGACAAGATAGTTCTTAAAAAGGAGGAATAGTAATTGGGAAAAGAGATGGAGAGAGATCGGGGTGGGGGGCGGTGTGGTCCATTCTACCCTCTCATATACAGGAGGGGGTAACTGTCAGGGAAGTCTGCCTAGGGGATGGGACCAGAGAGCAGACAGCAGATGAAATCAGATCTCCAGCACCCTTGTGAAGTGCGGTGCAAGCTGGTGTGTCTGTACCCCAGCCCTGGGAGGTACCCCAGTTCTGGGGGGTACCCATCCCTGTGAGTCAGAGGCAGGCAGATCCCGGGAGCGCACTGCCCAGCCAGCCCAGCTTCAGAGTGGGGCGGTACCTCAGGAAATGAGGTGGAGAGGAAATGAGGAAAACACCTTTGTTGGAGAGAGTCTTGATTACTAATATTTTTCCCCACATGTAGTGAGATAAATGAGAGACCTGAGTTAAGGAAGATATTTCTATAAATCAATGATAAAATAAGATTTTCCATATAAACAGAAGTATATTTAGCCCTTTCTCTTTTACATCGTTATCTTTTTTTTCTTTATTTAAGACAGGGTCTCACGATGTAGCCCTGACTGACCTAGAACTTGCTGTGTGAAGGAAACTGATCTTACACTAGCGAAGTGATCAGATTTATGTCTACATTCTTGGGTTTGTTCACGTGCATGCATGTACGCTGCAGGCTCTGATGGTCCAGCTCCCTGAGTGTACCTCACTGCTGTATTTTTGGGGGAGACAAACGCTGTGCCCTCACATGGTGACACATGGACACATGGTGAAGACAAAGACAAGATGAGGATCTTAGTCTCGTCCCTGAGGAAGGATCCCTCTTGTTTTAATCGTCTAAAGAAACCAGCTCTTAGTGCTGTTACATTTGAGATTAAGTTTCAGCATGAGTTTGGAAGACTCCACTGACCTTGTTAAAAATCTTAGTTTTGTATAGAGAATGCTATTTTCAGCTGTATTGTTGGATTCCCTTTCTCTTTGAAATGTTCTTTTATAGAACTGAGTCATTATACTCTGAATAGCAATAAGGCTAGAGAGGAGACAAGGCCAGGCTTGCTCCTCTTATCACAAGCCTTTCCGAGAGGTACCAAAGGAGCCACATGAGACTACCTGACTCTCCCATTCCATGGTCGACCTCTTAAAGGTGCTACCACTTTTCAGTAATGCTACCCAAGAACCAAGTCTTCAGTCACAGTGGACCTGAAGGGGTCCAGCCTGTAGTCACGACAGTCCATCAGATGGGAGAAGAAGCCTGGTCTTTTGTTTTAGGTTTTAAGAGAAACATTCCTTGAAGGCGAAGGAAGGGTAAGAAAGGCTTCATGCTTGTGAAAGCTCCCGGAAGCAGGTCTGGTTCTGTGGCATGGAGTAGCTGAGTCTCCTGCTCTGGACCTTGAGACTCACCTCGCTACACTCCTAAAACCACATGTATTCCAAATTCTCTTTCAGGTGATCTTCTGATTTTCATGCTTATTTATTCCATATGGTTTCCTGCAGCCAGAATGCCTCTTTCATACACAACCAATTTAGTTCACATTCTCAGGCACAGGTTATGACAATGGCGGCCTCATTAAGTCTTCCTGATTCCTGGTCTCCATTCTTTAACTGATCTTCTATATAAATCTTCTTTGTGATCATATCAAAGTTAAACTCCTCTTTCTGGTTAGCAAGATCCTCCATACGTCCAGCACTGATCCTTTTATGAATTGGTTTTCTAAGTCTTCCTTTAAACTGTTTCCTAACTGACCTGTTCTGTCAGCTAATCTCATCAAAGCCTGCCTTTGTCTTCATGGCCTACCTTTGTGGTCTATTCTCCCCTTCTAATCAAAGCTCGTCCCTTCTTCCTTCTCTTCTTGTTTTCTTATTGCTCCTGTTGCTTCCTAAGGCGGTTCATGGCCTCTAAGGCGGTTGGTGGCCTCTGCTGAGTGAGCTGCAAGAGGAGCCTCTGAAGCATTAAAATGCTTGCCAACTTCTTTTTCTTTCTGTGCACCCTACGGTCATCGTAGGAGGAATTCCGTGAGTGCATCTCAGCGCCACAGTCACAGTTGGCTGGACCAGATGCCATTGGTTAAGCCACCTCAGAGATGTTTGTCATGCACCTGACCCCACTGTGGCCAGTCTTCTTTTAGGAAAGGCTGGAGCATTAGGAGAATGGCTTATTTGCCTTTGGCTAGCATGGCAAATACAACACCGTTGATTCCTCATGCAGACACTACATCTACCAGTTCATGAGGAGCACCAAAGCCAGGTTCCCTCTGCTACTCCAGAGTTCCACATATCTTTGTTAATAATCTCTATCAACTGCAGTAAGCCTGTGCATGGTTTTTATTTAAGTCAAGAAGTTTTTTTAATCCCTCAGAAATATTTCAAATGGAAAGCACATAAGTGACCGGGCAAGACTGCTTGGCTGCCTTCCAAGAGACTCCACAAGATGAATTACCTTGGTGGATTTATCGCAGTCCATATTCTGGTTCTCAGCCTATAGATTTAGACTTTAGAAACTGGATTTTATCAACATAACAGATCTATTTGTCATCACTGGTACACATTAATCAGCTCACAAAGACAGATAGAAAAAGCCAATATATCTATATATTAGTAGTTGTCTCAAAGACTGGAATGTTTGACGGAACATCACATTCAGCCAAGATCGGAATAAGGAGGGTCTGTGTTATAACATCCATGGAGGGAGGAACTGCACACAGCCTTCAGCTGATAGCATTGCCAGGGAAGCTGGCAGCAAACTACCCTCTCTGCTGGGTTCCTTGAAGAAGTGATGGTCTTGCTTCAGTTCGGTATTTGGCAATGGATCATCTATAATGGAGATTTATCCATTCCAGGGACAAGGCTCTTGCATCTGTGTCCAAGGGTACTCTCTCTCTTGAATGATGACAGTAATAAGTCATAGCTAAGAAGTTGGCTCAGTGATTGGGTCTGGGGATTGAGGTAGAATTAGGAATTAGAGACCCCGCTCCCAGTTGCTTGATGACTCAAATACTTGAATGCACGATAGAGCCGTTTTATTTATGTAGAGAAGATGGTGCGTTCAGGTTTGGACGCAGAGTGATACAGGGATGCCTTTGATATTTCCGGATTGAACTGTGGTGGAGGCCGTTCTCTGTGCAGACCTGTTACTCAGAGTTGGGAGCTGTGCCAGAGACAAGGATTTGGGGTTTGTCAGCAGATATACAACTGAAGTCATAGGAGTTGACATAAGAGCCCCTGATGTTTTTCTCAGGGGACTGCACAGAGAACAAGGCGTAGAGGGCCCAGGGCCGGATTCTAGCTCACCAAAGCTTAACTGTTGGGAGGAAAATGAGAAGCAGATGTAAAAGACTGGGAAGAGTAGCCAACAAATCCGCTTCCATGGAAACCAAGGTCTGAGACTATTTACACAAAGCGTGTGGGCATTTTGAGTAAGTTCCGAGTACAAATCAACACCCAATGCTGCCAGGAATAAAGTGTCTCGGATTTAGCACACCGGACACTGCTACAGACCAGACAGTGTTGCCCCTGAACTCACAAGCCTCCTATTAAGGACTTCTAGGAGACTTGGGGAAGTCCTCTGCACCACAGCGCATCTACCTTCTATGTACAGATGAGGAATTTAGCAGGATTAGCAACAGAAGAGCAGCAGCAGGAAGAGAAGCCTGCTGCTGGGGACCTGCAAGTTGTATCAGCAGTAGTGACGGGTGGATGAGGGTGAGACCGAGGAGGCTGAGAAGCCCAGGCTTGTGTGGAGCAAAGAAGTGGGTGTGTGCGCGTGCGCTTCAGAGAGACAGAGCGCCAAATATGTGTTACTGAAGAGTGTCGTGGGGAGCTAAGAGTACTACAAAATACCTTTCTGAGAGGTGGAAATTAGCATGGGAGGGTCTTGGCAGTAGTCTAGGGTAGCCAGAGCTCGCTATGTAGATCAGGCTGCCCCTAAACTTACAACCCTTCCTGTCTTTGCCTCCTTGGTGCTGGATTTACAGGTGTGCACCTGGCGTATGAGGTCAGGGGACAAGCTGTGGGAGCTGGTGTTCTTCTTCCACCATGTGGGGCTGAGGGTAAAAATCAAGTTGTCTTGGGCCTGGAGAGATGACTCCTCAGCTAAACACCCGCTGCTCTCCCAGAGCACCCATCGCCCAGCATCTCACAGCTGCCTGTAACCACAGCTCCAGAGAACCCAGTGCCCTCTGTGTACCCACCGCAGGCACCCACATACACGCGGCATGTGCACCCTTGGACATAGTACATACACAAATAAAAATAAAATAGATTAATAAAAAAGAAACCGAGTTATCGGGCTGATGGCAAGCTCCCACACCTGCTGCTCCAGCTCGCCAGCCTGTCTGTCAGGGCTGCCTGTGATCCACTGCCTTGGCCTGTGGCCACACCACCGCGAATGCGCCCAGTCTTGCTAATACACTTTCCTTTTGCTTTGTCTCATTTGTGGTTGTTTTAGTGGGATCATAGCTTCATTAAACCTCAACTATAAAATCTGAAGGATCTTTATAGAGTTTGGTCCTGGTGTCTGAGAAGATAAGAATTGAGGTTTAGAAGGTTGAGAAGACAGCTTCCACCACTGCAAGACCTGAGTGAGCGCTACCACAATTGATGCATTATCAGTTTTAAAGATTTGCATGCTACTCAGCCCTACTTTGTGAGCATGACAATTATAGAGTTGGATATAATAGTGATCAATAATCTATGGTCAGAGATTTTCGAATCTAGAAGTAAATAAGCTTTAAAAATTATATGATAATATAGTGAAAATTATTAAAATCAAAATTTTGGAATGTAATTTTGATCTTCAATGAAGAGAAAAACTAATAGAATGAATAACAGAATAAATTTAATTAACTCTACCAAATATTTTATTTTTATTAATTACTTAAAAATTAATTCATCAGACTCTAAATGCATTAAAATAGGTGGCACTGACCAGGAATATGTAATCTTCTTACCTTCTACTTTATAATATACTCATTTAATGAGTATTTATTAATAACACTAAAGTTTGATTAACATTTTTATGGGTAGGGAGACAGCTCAGTGGTGAAGAACGTTCGTTGCTCTTCAAGATAACCCATGTTGGGGCTCATAGCCACCTACAGCTCTAGCTCCTGGGGACCTGATGCTCTCATCTGGCTTTTGCAGGCCCTGGTGCTCAGGTGCACACATGCACACACACACACACACACACACACACACACACACACACACACACACCAGATAAAAATAAGTCTTTAAAAAGTAGCAGCATTTCTTGGTGCAGGAAGGTGGCTCATTCAGTTACTTGCATGTTGCACAGCATGAGAACCCAAGTTCTGATTCCCACATGAGGCTGTGACCCAGCCCTAGGGAAGTACTGATAGGAGGATCCTAAAGGCTCCATGGCCAGCCCGTCCTGCAGAACAAGGAGCTCCAGTTCAGTGAGAGACCCTCAACAAGCAGGTGAGTGCAATTGAAGAAAACGTACACATACAAATGTGTACATATAAACACAAAAATCATATTTATTTGGCAATAGCGTACTTCACACATTGACAAAATCTTTATGCTTAGGGCTTTTTTTAATGTTTATAATTCATTATGACTTCCAAAAGGCAGATATCGAAGAATAAAGGTCCAAATACTTTGTATCTCTGACAGAAAATGATATGAGTGCCTACGGCATATAAACCATGTTCTATCTTAGCAACAGCTCTGTCCAGAGGACAAAAGATCCTAGAGTCAAAACATTACAGTTGGCTTCACAGTTCAGCTTAAGTTATTGGCACCTAAGAAAGGCTGGATTTGGGGATACAGTAAATTTTGTTTTTATTGGAATTCAAACAGTCAGCTCATGCAAAATAGGTAGGATGTTTTCCTTCCTAGTCTGGACTCTACTATTAGGAAAGGAAACAAATAAAAAATTCACTGTTGCTGGTATTTTGCTTTAAAATTAAAACCAGGGCATGAATGGGGTCAGAACAAGTTTGGTGTGATTTCTCAAGTATTCCATATAACACACAGTGGAAACTGTACAGGGCTACATCAATCAAGTTAACCAAACCAAGCTTCATCATGCATTTAGTATTACCAACAATATGTTGAGCCGTTGTTATAGGCCCACAATGCATTCTGTGAAGAGCATTGGGCACTGTGGATGGGGTAGATGGGCCCACAATGCAATTCTGTGCAGAACCCTGGGCACTGTGGATGGGGTAGGTGGGCCCACAATGCAATTCTGTGCAGAACCCTGGGCACTGTGGATGGGGTAGGTGGGCCCACAATGCATTTCTGTGCAGAGCATTGGCGAGTTGAGTTCAATGTGTGGGGGAAGTGGTCAAAAGTGATAAATTAGGAAGCAGCCAGGGCACACATAGAAGCAAGAATGAATCCTCCAGGAAGTGACAGTGAACGGCAGAAGTCTGAGGTGGGATTGGAAATGAAAACGGAAAGGGTCTATCCACCTAGCTTGCGTGCTATCCACCTAGCAGGCCACGCGGTGGTAGCATGGAAAGGAAATGAAGAATGACCAGATATCGTGTGGGAAGCACCATTCAGGGCCCCTAGGTCACTGTGTTTGTCTCTTGAATCTGCCTTGTACATAGTCAGATGGATCAGGTAGAAATTTCTGATCTATCTACACTGAGCCAGTTACATGTTTGAAAATTTGGAATTTGAATTGAGATATCTAATATGTTTGAAATTTCCCTGTAAATGGAGGCAGTACTAATTTAGAGGCTGTATTGCCTATGTAGATAGGAAACAGGGAAGCTTTGGGAGAAAAGTAGATGGTTTAGATATGTCTTATTTTTGCTGAAGTCTTAGGAACTGTGTCTTGAAGGATGCTAAGATGGGTGCTAGGGAAGGAAGCAAAATCAGGGATACTATTCATCTAAGTTAGGGCTTATGTTGCTGTGAAGAGACACCATGACTACAGCAACTCTTATAAAGGAAAACATTTAATTGGGCTGGCTTACAGTTTCAGAGGGTTAGTCCATTGTCATTGCGGTGCAACATGGACATGTGCAGGCAGACATGGTGCTGGAGAAGGAGCCAAGTAACTTACATCTTGACTTGTAGGCAACCGGAAGTGGTCTGAGATACGAGGTGGTATCTTGAGCATAGGAGACCTCATAACCTGCCCCCCCCCCCATAGTGCATACTCCAGCAAAGCCACACTTCCCAGTAATGCCATTCACTGAGTTTACGGAGGGCAGTTACATCCAAACTACTATGCTATGCCATCCATGGGTTGGGACAAGGAGGTATGGAATTAAGGTTAGAATACAGATAAAAAATGTCTCGGGTCTAGAGAGATAGCTCAGTGGTTAAGACCACATACTGCTCTTTCAGAGGACCCAAAGCAGTCTGTATCATCCAAATCCAGTGGCTCACAGACTCCTTTAACACCATCTGTAGGGGATCCGATGCCTTTTTCTGATCTCCATAAACCACTCATATGCACAACTCCACTCACAAAGACACAAATTCACATTTCATTCATGTATAAAAATAATAAATATTTTTAAAGATAGAGATAACAAAAAGTGACTGAGAGTAATTTCTACTCTAGCCTAAGTCTAACTCAGGAAGACCCTGTCACACACCAAGTAAAAGTAAGTGTCTGAGCTATTGCTCAACAGTGAGTGTTTGGTTAGTATGTATAAGGTCCTGGGTTACATCTCCAGCAACACACACACACACACACACACACACACACACACACGCACACACACGCACACACACAGCAGTTTTATATAGTAGACTACATTAGAGTTTCTTTGGCCAAACTAAATTTTAAAGCATGCAAGTTGCTTGATAATGGTTAAGTTTTAGTGTAACAGATTTAAATTTTTGACTTAAACATTTCAACTGAAAGATATAATTCCAACTAACCAAGATTTATTAATTGATCAAAATAAGTGTTAAACACTGGTTACTCTGTGGGGACAAAAACATAAGCACGTAGCCAAGACTCTAACTCACTGGGTGATAGACATGCAGGGGTTTTACTTATTTTCTCAACGGCATCTACAACAGAGGCATATTGGCCTATTCATCTTAAACACCAGTCTACTCTCTTTCGCTTATAAAAACTCAGCTTGCTCAGGACTCAAGAACAAGGTCAGAGAAGCAGGAGCTTCATTACCTCAGCTGTCTGCTCCCTCACCCTCTTCCAGGTCTCCTGGCTCGAGGGCAGGAGCAGACACACAGCAGAAAGGCTTTATTCTTTTTGCTTGATTGAATACTTTGTTGAAAATCCTGTGCATGACTGCTTCTCTTGGAAATGTTTCCCGGGCGTCTGTGCCCTCTCCGCAGTGGGTGTCTATTGACCAGTGTCTGCTGGACACCAGCGGGGCTCTCAGAGAAATTGCTCTGTAGGGGAGGTATGTAAATAACGCTAAACTGGAAAGCACCACCTAGAGATGGGCTTCTGACTACAAACTGCCCAGAACAATGACAGAAGTGGCTGCCAGAGACTTCCCGGCCTCACAGCCCACTCCAGCCCTGCTCTTTCCCTTCACACAGAGACTGAACAACAAACGTTACCTCTCCCAGGCAATTGACCCCAACTTTTCTTTTCAGAACCCCCCCTAAAGATACTGCTGCCCCCAGACAGCAGGCAGTAAATTTAAGAATATGACACCCACAAATCTCAAGAGGTGGGGTGGGTGGTTTTTGGTCTTTCATTGGGTTTTTTGTCATTGTTTAGGGTGATTGGTTACAAGTTGTTATTGGTAATGGTCAGGAAAAAAAATTGAACAGAGGGGTTTAGATTCAAGGTTCTTGTTTTGAAAAGAAAAAATGAGAACTATAGATATGACAAGATAAAAAGGTAGATTGAATCTACTCTGAAAAGAAAAAGAAGGGATATAGAAATAGGATAAAAGGTAGTTATTTACTTGTAGACCCATAGCCTGGAGCCTAGCATGATCGTCATCAGAGAGGCTGCATCCAGCAACTGAAGGTGCAGATGTAGAGACCCTCAGCCACGCATTACGTGGAGCTGAGTGTCTCCTTTGGAAAAGGTTGCAGAAGAAACATAAGAGCCAGAGGGCTCAGAGTAATCACAAGTAAACAGCTAACAGAGTAAACTAATCAGGGCTCACAGCGGCTCACAGAGGCTGCACAAACAACCAGGGAGCCTGTACAGGTCTGCCTTTGGTCCTCTGAATTTATGTTATGGTTGTGTAGCTTGGTGTTCTTACAAGACTACTAACGGTGGGAATGGGTACTATCTCTGAGTCTTTTGCCTGCTTTTGGAATGCTTTTCCTAAATCAAATAATCAAATCATTAGGATAAATAAGCAAACTTTTGAATTTTGCAAGAGATGTGGATAATATAAAAAAAATAGAAATCAGGTGTGGTGGTACCTGTCTGTAGATCCAGAGTCCAGGAGGCCAAAGTCAGAGGATCATCATGAAGTTGAGCCAGGCTGGGCTACACAGTGATGTCAGAGGTAGCCTTGGCTACACAGTGAGTTTGATGTCAGCCTGGGGTATCCAGAGAACATGAAGGTATCCCACTACCTACTAAGAAATCGTTAGATTCCCCAGATCCCAGAGCTGTTGGTAATGTCCTAGGATGAAGACCCAGGCCCAACCAGGGCAGATTCTTACCCGGTAAACAGAATGCTTCTGGTTTTTTGTTGTTGTTCTTTTTTTTTTTAACCTTTATTTTATTTTGAGTGTTTTGCCTACATACATCTGTGTGCCATGTGCATGAAATGCCTGTGAGTCCAGAAAAACTCTGGGACCAGAGTTACAGCCAGTTGTGAGCTGCCTTGTGGGTGCTGAGAATCAAACCTGGATCCTCTGGAAGTGCTCCTAATCAATGGGCCATCTCTCCAGCCCCAAACAGGATTCTTATCAGGTAAACAGAAACTAAACTCAGAATTCCTCAGAAACCTCACGCACGATGTGGGTCTCTGTCAGGAGAGCCACTGCCTTCCTTCTTGGCCCTCCAAGGTCAGCTACCTCAGGCAAAGCACATCTGCCTCCCACTTACCCTGTACAGCCTGGAACAACCCCAGGACCCACACTGCTGCCTGTGGTGTAAGATGCTTGCTTTCCCACACCGCTGCCTGTCGTGTGGGATGCTTGCTTTCCCACCAAGCCACCACTCTCCACTTTCATGAAGCAGCCAGCACTTCATCTCCCAGCAAACCGTTTTTCTACCCACGGAGTGGTCACATTCAGTGGTCTCACTGCACCTTACTTACAGAAAGTTTCATGTAAACTAGTATATGCAAGAAACCTACATTCTTGTCTCTGATACCTTCCTAATAAGTAAGATTTAAAATAAGTTCTGGTCGGATTCTGATATGGAGAAGTGAGTCTCAGGCAAGTTAATAGTCATGCCCGCACCAATAACAGCCATAAAAACTTGGACAGAATATAGGTGACCAAATAAAAGCCTTCCTAAGGGTTCTGGAGCCTGAACAGAGGCACAGCCTGGAACACAGCAGCAGAACCCCTCAATTCTGTCCATTTTTGTGCTGCCCTAGGCTTGTTTACCTCGTCTACGTCCTGCTCATCCTGCCCCCTCTGTGTATCATGGCTTCTTTTGTGACTCCATCCTTCTTCCTATTCCTTACCATGTGACGCTGTGGCCGTGGAGAGACTGGTGACCAGAGTGCTTGCTCTACACATGTGAGCTTATAATCTTCAGATCCCACATATATGCTGGGTGTCTCACCTGCTGCTAGTCAAGCCTTGGAAGTCAGAGGCAGAAAATCCCTGAGGAAGGTAGCTGGTGATATCTATGGAAGGGTGGTCAAGGGTGACTTCAGTATCAACCCTGAACCTCCACATGCATGGCCCTTGAGTGCATGCACACCCTACACACGTGCATACTACACATACACCTGGAAATGAAAACATACGTAAGAGCAATACAACAGCTATAACATAGAGGGTGGAGGGGTTGGTAGCAAAAGAACCTAGTTGGCTGTGAGTTACTATACTAATACCAAACAAAAAATGTAAAATTTAAGAAGGCATATCAAAATATCCAAGAAACTACTAAAATAATCATTAAAAAGCTAAGATATAAATTTTAAAAATAAAAGACTATTTAATCTCAAAGAAGGAAAAACAGAAAAACAATGTGACATAGAAATTAACAAAATAGTAGACATGAATATAGCCATACCATAATTACATTAAATATATATGGACTAAATATTCCAACAAAGAAATTAATATGATCAAAAGAGGTTAGAAATCAGAACTAACAATCTGCTGACTGTAAGAAGTGTACTTTAAGTGCAAAGATTTATTTTGGATATATATGTAGATACATTAATAGGTCCCAAAACTAAACCACAAATAGATTATTTATTTTCAACAAAGTTTCCCTATAAATTCATCAGGGAAAAGAGAATAAACAAATGCTTCTAGAAACATGGGATGGTTTGTATGAAGACAACAACAAAGACAAGCTAGTTTTACTTCACACTGCATAGGTTAACTCACATGCTTGAAAGACCTAAAGATAAAGCTGAATTATAAACCTGCTAGGAAATAAAGTAGAAAATATCTTTGCCAACTTGTGTCCGGAAAAACCCACAAATCACAAAGTTAGACAATCATGAACTGAACTTTCCCCAGTGAAATGTTTTCTGTTTTAAAGAGGAAAAGGAAGTCACAGTGCAGGTGAAAATATTCTCTATCATACTCCTGTATCAAAGGGCTGAGTGGTGTTCAGAATAAAGATGCAATAAGATCGCAACTCACTAGCAGCTCCTAAGGCTATGTTGAGTAAATGGAAATATTATTAATTTCATTAATTATCTAAGACATGGAAAGATGCCATTCTAACCACTAGAAACAGCCTGTTCTACAAAGCAACTTCCAGGACAGCTAGGGCTGTCACACAGAGAAACCCTGTCTTGAAAAACAAAACAAAAGAAAAACAGACAAACAAACAAACAAACAAAAACCAGAAAAAAAAACAAAAGGAAAGAAAAAAGAAAGAAAAGGACAAAATGAGAAAGCTTGACACTAAGCAATGTTCTTAGTTTGTCTTAGTTACCGTTCTATGGCTGTGTAGACACACCATGACCAAGGTGACTCTTACAAAAGAAAGCATTTAATTGGGGGCGTGCTCAATGCTTCAGGGGTTAGTTCATTATTATCAGGGTGGTGGAGCATGGTGTCCTGCCTCAGGAAGGCATGGTGTTGGAACAGTAGCTTTGCATCCTGACCCACGGGCAGCAGATCTTCCACACCCAGCAAATTCTGATCCTGGGCCTGGTGTGAGCGCTAGAAACCTGAAAACCCATCTCTGGCAATACCTCCTCCAACAAGGCCATGCTTCCTCATCCTTCTCGAACAGGTTACCAGCTAGGGGGTAAGCGTGCACACATACGAGCCCGTGGGCCTTCTTATTCGGACCACCACATGGCTGAAAATTAACTGGGACATCTTCCACTTGAGGCAGGAATAGGAAACGATATGGCCACTTTGGAAAACAACGTAGGACCTTCCTAAGACGTGAAGCATACACTCCTGTACAAACGTTCATGCCTCTCCATTACATACACACGAAACATGAACACATATGGCTTATCACATAAATACTTTTACCGAGGGAACTTTGACCGCTGGGTGAGGACACCTGCCATCAAGCCTGACTTCCTGAGTTTGATCCCTCAGACTCACGTGGTGGAAGGGGAGAACAGACCCATGCAAGCCCTTCTCTGATCGTCACACTCGTGCAGTGACACGTGTGTCTTCCCTTCCCCACCCGAACATGCACAGAATAATAAAAATGTAGCAAAAAATTAAAAAAAAATACCTTGCAGCTTTATTCATAATAAGCCCAAACTGGAAACACAGCCAGTGGTGAATGAACAAACACTCTGTAGTGATCCACACAAGGGCTGTACCGGTCTACAGTGGTAACTGAACCACACAGAACAGCAGCCATCTGAAGGCATAAGATGCTGGCAGACAACCAATAGGGATGAAGGTCAAGAGGATTAGGCAGAATGAAAGAAACCAGACCCGAGATGCAGATTCCACTGATAGAGAACAGGAAGTGCCCCTTACGGATAAAAAGCAGGTCAGTGGTTGCTAGGGCGCAGGGCAGACAGGGCCAGTTGACTTTAGGAAGGAGGACCTCAGGGTCCTGGAGATGCTCTGTCAAGGCGGTGACTTCTTGAGTAGATACAGCTGTTATAACTCAGTATACAGTTTGAGGTACATAAATTATTTATTCATAAATTTTATGATACAAAAATCGGCCTTGTTCATTAATCTTCCGGGCTGGAATCTATTTCTCATTCAGCACTGGTTTTGACTTGGTGATTCTGGGTCTGCTTTCAGAAGCCATGCCTATGAAAACATGGCCAAAGAATAAGCATAAATACACTGCTCCAAGAGTCCCCAGAGCATCTGGAAGAAACCAGCTATTTCCTGAGTCTTCTTCTCTGGGTTATAGACTGCTGGATTTCATCCCAGGCTGTGTTTAGATATCCTTTAAGCCCTGGGCTGCCTAGCTTGCCTATTTTCCCACGGTAGTTTGTCAACAGTCCTGATAGGACGAAGTAGAAGCCAACGCTCTAGGAACCACCTGTCAAGCTTTGCTCAATAGGAGTAGCAAAAGAAGAGCCGCGGCCAGATAAACAACGTGAGTTTTCTGGGTCACTACTCTTTTTAGTCTTACAATCATTTTATTTTAATATTCTCTGTGTATGGGGTTTGTGTCTGTATGTATGCCTGTGTATCATGTGCACGCCTGGTTTCGGTAGAGACCAGAAAAGGGCATAGGATTCTCTGAACTGGAATAATGGACAGTTGTGAGCTACCCCATGGGTGCTGGGACTCAAACCTGAGTCCTTTGGATGAGGAACTAGTACTCTTAACCACTGAGCTATCTCCCCAGGTCCTAAGTTTTAAATCTTAAAGAAATTAATTATTATAGAATTTGCAGTATAATAAAGGGGTTTAAATTATTTATTTGCTTAAGTTTTTGCTCCATTTTAGAACCCAGAAATGAAAATAGATAAGGATGTTCTGAGCGATGGTATCCGTTAGGAGACAGACTCCACTGGAGATAAATGCTTACAAGTGAGGCCTTAAGATGGCTTTGGGACTGGGAAAGGGTGTTCAGCTCTGTGTCTGATCTGCAGAAGTGTGCGTTCCCCCATTCACATCACAATTCCTACCTCCTGGAGTCAAACTTCCCGGAAGCTCCATGATCTTAGCCTTGGCGAAGAGGCCAAGAAACCATGACTACACGTATGTTTTATACTGAGGAGAGCAAAGCAATCTCCGTGGAAGGGAAACTCAAAGCATATGGTGACTGGATGGTTGGTGGTGGGAAATAAAATATTAACAAATGTCAGAGCGGCTCTGAGACTCTGCGGCACATACATGTTTTATGTGATCTGTGCAGTCGGTGGCAGAGCTGCCACTCAGGAGCAAAATCAAGAGAAAAATACTTTGTATACTCTATTTAAATCTACCCTGACAGTAGATGTTGCAAATACAGTGGAAATCTCTTCAAAGTTTTTAAACTTTTTTTTTTTTTTTTTT
>NC_022027.1:56309597-56316385 GCF_000317375.1 Microtus ochrogaster | reverse complement strand
AAAACAAAAACAAAACAAAACAAAACAATGTCAGTGTCTGTTTAAGGGCAGAAAGAAGAGCTAGAGGCCAGACAAAGGCAATTTCAGGTAATATAATATTCAATAACATTTTTTTTGATATTTAAAGGCAAGGTTTGTGTGTGTATGCCTGGCTGCCCTGGAACTTGCTCAGTAGACCAGACTGGCCTTGAACTGGGACCCACCTGCCTCTGCCTCCTGAGCTCTGGGATTAAAGGTGCGTGCTACCCACTGCCCAGCTTTGATGATAAAATATTTATATCAAGATATTTTCTAACTTACCTCTGGATAAAATGATTAAACTCAGTAGTGTAGCTTAAAGAAGCAAAGTCACTTCTTGTTTTGCTCTGCTCTAAGAATTTATTTTGTGTTTGTTTTTTGCCTGTGTTATAATAAGATGCTAGATCTCTGGAACTGGAGTTACAGACAGCTTTAAGCCATGATGTAGGGGCTGGGAATTAAACCCAGGATCTCAGGAGGAATAGCCATCTCTTCAGCCCTATCTTTCTTCGTTTGAGACAGGGTGTTGCTGTGTAGTCCTGGCTGGCCTGTAGCCCACTCTGCAGACAAGCCTGCCTTTGCCAGCCTTGACTCTCTTTTCATTAGAAAGATTGTTACCATGTTGGTACTTTGTAAAACTAAAGCTTAAGGCATAAGATCACTAAAAACAAAGCCAGCCACCCCACTTGCATTTGTATTAACTGTCACTATCTTGGTATTTCTAAACATTAAATTTTTCACATTTGTATTATTTTGGTGAAAGGTAAGGTTCTATAGAATACTGCATTCTTGTAGGCATTTTGAGACAGGATTTTTCTGTGTAGCCCTGGCTGTCCTGGAACTCACTCTGTAGACCAGGCTAGCCTGGAACTCACAGAGATTCTCCTGCCTCTGCCTCTGCCTCTCCAGTACTGGGATTAAAGGCAGGCACCACCACCTGGCGAATACTGCATTCTTAAATGGCTGAAAGTTTATTTTAAAGGAACATAGTAGCCATTTGCTGCTCTGTGCGCTGACAGGGACAACTTCTCTGCACCCTTCTGCTGCTGAGTTCCATAATTTAAAACAACGTCTTAGTTAGGCTGCTTTAACAAATTTCCACAGAATGGATATCTTAAACCGGTTAATGCTCTCATTTCCAAGATCTGAGACATCTAAGGCCACATGCTGGTAGATTTAGCTTCGGGTGAGAGACTTCCTCTGACTCTCCATGCATCTGCTTGGTTTGTTTGGTAGACAGGGTCTAATGTGGCACAGGCTGGCCTTGAACTGAATCCTGCCTCAGCTCCCCAGCTTCAGGGAACTCAGGCATGTGTCCCTGTATCCACCAACCTTTCTGATCTCCTGCAAGGCCACTGATCTTATTCACTAAAGCTCCACTTTGAACTAATTGTTCCTCAAAGGTCCCACCTCTAAATACCATCACATTGGGAATTAGATTTCAACATTTGAATTTCTGCAAATTAGGTTAGTAAACATCTGGTCCATAACAAATGTTTTGCTAAGACCCTTGCCTTCATTAACCCAATGCATCCTGCTGCTAGAGAGGTGTTCTTCCAGAGGGTCTGAGCTCCGGGCTACCACCCATACTCCTTCAGGAGACCCACAGTCCAACCCCAGCTCTAGCCTCTCAGGGAACTGCAAGAACATTCGTGTATTTTTTGCAACTTAAAAAACAAACGAACGGGCGGGCGGTGGTGGCGCACCCCTTTAATCCCAGCACTCGGGAGGCAGAGGCAGGTGGATCTCTGGGAGTTCGAGACCAGCCTGGTCTACAAGAGCTAGTTCCAGGACAGGCTCCAAAGCCACAGAGAAACCTTGTCTTGAAAAAAAAAAACCAAACAAACAAACAAACGAACAAACAAACCCTATGAAAGGAACAGTAATTCAGCCTTTCTACTATGAACTATTTATGGAGCCAGAATTAGTCAGGCGGGTGTGGTGGCACACGCTTTTAATCCCAGCACTCGGGAAGCAGAGGCAGGTGGATCTCTGAGCTCAAAGCCAGCCTGGTCTACAGACTGAGTTCTAGGACAGCCAGGGCTGCACAGAGAGATGCGGTCTTGGAAAAAAATAAACAAAACTCACAACAACAACAAAATAAAAGTTAAGAAATAGTCCATTTATTAGTTTATATTCTGAAATAGTAGGTTTCACAAGTTACAAGGATTGATTTTTATAGTCCAGGAGAGTTGAAAGAAATTGGTATTATTGAACATTTATGAGTTAGGAATTAATACCATAGAGGATGACAAATTAAGATTTGAAGTTCAGTTTTTCCCCCCAAAGGTTATAGGTTACATAGCTGTTAGGCAGTAAACTCGCAAAGGGAAAAAAAAGACTAAGTCAGAAGAATTATATGGGGCCTGGTGGACAGAGGTGGAGGATTTTTTTTTTTTTTAATCGAAACATCTCTGGGAGAAAGGGGTCATTGAATCGCTATTTTACCAGCTACAAGTTTTCCTATAAAAATACACCGGGCCAGTCCTCACAGGACAACTTTGCTAAAGACGTTTAAAAAGGTAACTTAGGTTTGTAATTTGAGTTTGCCGTTCAAGAACATGCCATTCTTGACTTGGTCATTCATCTTTAATCAATTCAAAGTCACTGAGACTTCTTAAACTTTTATTTGGTTGATGATTGATTTTCATTTTTCGTGACAGTCTCTCTGTAGCCTTGACCGTCCTGGAACTCGCTCTTTAGGCCAGTCTGTCCCCGGACTCACAGAGCTGTGTCTGCCTCTGTCTCCTGAGTGCTGGGAGTAAAGGCGTGCACCACCACCGCCCGGCTGCGCTGCGACTTTTAAAAATACTTATTTCTGGGGCTGGAGAGATGGCTCAGTGGTTAAGAGCATTGCCTGCTCTTCCAAAGGTCCTGAGTTCAATTCCCAGCAACCACATGGTGGCTCACAACCATCTGAAATGAGAACTGATGCCGTCTTCTTGCCTTCAAGCAAACACACAAACAGAATATTGTATACATAATAAATAAATAAATATTTTAAAAAATACTTGAACTAAAGTTGTCATAGTAATGGTGACCTATTGGTTGCCATTTTAAACGAGACACTTAAGGTCCTTTTTAGGTCGTGAGAACACCGGGTCCCAGAGCAGCGGTGGTTAGGACGGTTAGCAGAGCCCTGGGTGTCCTGCCCTGCCACGCGCGGCTCGAACTCAGCGACCCTGCTGCGGGGAACGGTTGCGCTGGGAGCGGGAGGGGCGCCGCCAATCCATTCCTTGGAGTTTGACTGAGCCAGGCTTGGGGGGGTCGTTGGAGGAACCGGCGGATCGGCACTCGGCGCTGCAGCCTGGGCCTGGCGGGCCTCAGGCGTGGGGAGCGAGTGAGCGACCGGCCGGTGTGAGGGGGCGCGTGGGTGAGCAGGGAGCGTGAGCAGGGAGGGGCGCGTGGGTGAGGGGTGGCGTGGGTGAGCATGGCGCGTGGGTGAGCGGGGGCGTGGACGTGGACGGCGACGGCTGGCGGGCAGCTCCGTCTGGCGCCCTCTGCTGGGCGGACGGGTGAACGCGCTCGACATTCCTGTCAGTGGGAGGCCTGAGGCGCGGAGCTGTCCCGGAGGGGGCGGGGGTGGGGGCGAGGCGTCTCCGCGTGCACAGGACCGCGAGCCCGGATCCGGACCGAGGGGTCCCCGCGTGCACAGGACCGCGGGCCCGGATCCGGGCGAGGCGTCTCCGCGTGCACAGGGCCGCGGACCCGGACCGAGGGGTCCCCGCGTGCACAGGACCGCGAGCCCGGACCGAGGGGTCCCCGCGTGCACAGGACCGCGGACCCGGATCCGGGCGAGGCGTCCCCGCGTGCACAGGACCGCGGGCCCGGACCCGGACCGAGGGGTCCCCGCGTGCACAGGACCGCGGACCCGGACCGAGGGGTCCCCGCGTGCACAGGGCCGCGGACCCGGACCGAGGGGTCCCCGCGTGCACAGGGCCGCGGACCCGGACCGAGGGGTCCCCGCGTGCATAGGGCCACGGACCCGGACCCGGACCGAGGGGTCCCCGCGTGCACAGGACCGCGGGCCCGGATCCGGGCGAGGCGTCTCCGCATGCACAGGGCCGCGGACCCAGAGCCCCGGGTCCATTTTCCCCTCAGCTCCTATCAGATTCGCTGGGGGCGTTTGCGGGGCTCCGTCGTCACTGATGAATGACTCTAGCGAGTCAGTAATCGTGTGAGGACTCGTGTCCTTCTGACATAAGCATTTGTTTGTTTGTTGTTTGTTTATTGTGTAGCCCTCCACCCGCTTCAGCCTCTCCTGTTGGCATCACCGTCGTGAGCCACCCACGTCTAAGTACGTTTTTAAATGTGCAACTTTTAAGAAACCCACAACCCGGTAATTTTATACACTAAGTGAAAGATTACAGAGAATGCGATATTAAAGTTGCCAATAGAGTTAGAGAAAGGTGTGTTAACTTCTACAAGCGGCAAACTATGAACTGTAAAGGTGAGGTGATTGCTTACTGCGTTTTGGACTCCATTTTGTGGGGAAACTTGGTTTTTGTTGTGGCCCAGGCTGACCTCAGCTGAGACCGCCTTTGATGCTCCTGCCTCCACCTTCCCAGGCCTGGATTTTACACTCCCACCACCATGCCTAGATCTGAAATAAGAATTTTGTGGTAATTTAGAATATCTGAATATAACCCTGAAACAATAAAGATTTATCAACTTATGTCAAAATGTGGCAGGGTTTATTTTAGATACTATGTTTTTAAAAAATTATTTATTTACATGATGTAAGTTCCAAATTCACCATCTTTTTAGAGCCTTAATGGTGTGACTACATGAATCTTGAGCTAGAAGAAAAATTCAAAAATTAAACTTAACATTAATTAGGGGTAATCAGTTAGCTGAAATTGTCTTATTTTATAAGTTGGTTGCTAGTACATGCATTCCACAATGAATTTTTATTGATTATATGCTCTCTGTCAGGAACTGTTTTAGGTTATTGAAACACATTAAGAAAAAAAATCCCTTCTTTGCAGAGAGAAAGATAAACAACTAAGTACATAGTACCAATTATAGATAAATGTTATAAAGAAAAATAATGCAGGAGAGAGGGATGGGAAATTTGAGATAAAAATTTTACCATAGTGCTTCAGAATAATATATATATTAATATATGTGTGTGTATATTAATATATATGTGGTGTTTTTATTTTGTACTACAATGTTTGCTGTTACTTTGTACTAGAGCTAGAAAAAAATTCTTGTGACAGTATTTTCTGTTTATTTAGGTCTTTTTGTATAGTATAACATTTAAAATTAGTTTTAATATGTTTTGTTGTCTTATTTTCTTTTAGAAGAAAAAATTTGATCATACATGATAGTAATGAGATTTTTTACTTAAACTCTGAGGTAGCAGAGCCATGTAAACCTGGTTTGATGGGTTTTAATAAACTTTTTGTTGATTAAAATACAGTTCTGACGCTAGACGGGAAACATTGCAGCTTCTTGAACAATAAATACCAAGTTGATTAGCATAGGTTTTTCAAATAGCTTTTCAAGTTCTGAAATTGTTTGCATAAGTAGACGTAAAGATTTGTTAGCGTGTTTCAGGATGACTCCCTTGTTCTTTCTGCCATTTTCCTAGGCGTGTTATCATGTAGTCAAGATGGTGTTTATAGAATCGTGTTTACTTGTTTTATTTTTTTGCTTTCCTTTTGTTGGTGAGTTTCCGAGAGCTTTGGGGTCCAGCCCAAAGACTCTCTTCAGGGTTCAGATTGGACGCTACAACAGATGAAAAGAACTTTTTTCTTAGGTTATCAGAGGGTGACCTCTCCCAGTATGTGCTTTTCCTCATCGATCTCTTTATTGTTCTGTTACTATCCTAATTCTCCCGTCCTACTTCTAATTCCTCCTATTGTTTTTTTCCCCTAGTTGTTCTCCTAGCTTCAAAACTTGTCTCCTTACAGGAGCCCTGAAGCAATAAAAAATTACAAGAGTTACCTCTCATTGGTCAGAAGCACATTCCTAGGTTAAGCAATAGGGAGCTTGTAGGACGGAGGCTGTTCATTCATTTCCGGCTGCCCAGACCCTAAGTAATCACACAGAAATTGTATTAATTAAATCACGGCTCAGCCTATTAGCTCAGGCTTATTAACCTACTATTACATCTTAAATTAACCCTTTCCTATTATTATGTATTTTGCCACAAGGCTTGTGGTTTACAGGTAAGGTTCCAGGGTGGGGTGTCTGTCTCCTTCGGCAGCTACAGACAGGTTTTGAAGTGGCTATGGTCCTTGTAGGACAAATAGATCTAGTTATGAAGCATGTCCCAGCACATAGTCTGTACACCAAAATTTTATAGCTAAATGAAAAGTCATCTTCCTGACCACCCACAGATACATGTGCCCACACGACTGAGATGCAATCATGAGATTACATGTACACATCACATGAAAATGCATGTTACTGGAGAGACACCAAACTGCTTCAGCAAAAGTGGGCAACAGAGTCCAGGGTTGATGTCCTCCAGACCTGGCCTGGACAGGGTTAACCTCCGTCAGGATCACTCCTCTGGTGGGCTGATAGCTGGATTATCAGTTGTCACATGCTGTATGTTTCCATAGCCTCTGAAAGGGACTGGGTGCTTAATACATTGAGAAGAGTAAAATAAATAAATAAGTATAATCCAAATAACTAAAACAATGAACCCCCCCCCCCAATGTTCTGGTTCAGTAAGATTCATCCTAAAGTGTGTGCAGGGTTGAGCCTCTCTCCTGTGGCGTCTTGTCAAGATCTGCAGCGGAAATAGCCCTCTTCCT
>NC_022027.1:56300419-56309055 GCF_000317375.1 Microtus ochrogaster | reverse complement strand
TTCACTAGAGAACTCCAGTCCTCCTACGTGCGATTATGTCTTCACTAGAGAACTCCAGTCCTCCTACGTGTGATTATGTCTTCACTAGAGAACTCAATCTTGGTGACGTATATTCTAACATGAAATGGACTTTTGCCATGAGAACATATTCACTTAGTTTTTAAAATTTTAATTTCTGTCCTGAGGACAAGTTATTGACTATATCATAAGAAATAGAAATGTAATTTATGTTTTATGATTTGTGTATCCAATTTCATGTTTTGTCCTATATAAATGTGATTATGTTTTAGGATTTAGAAAATGAGGGAAGTGTCGATGTGTAGTGGGGGTGATAATTGAAATGAAAAATGAGCAGTGTGTGGTTTAAGCAGTGGTGAGGATTTGTCAGGTGAAGAATATACTTTCTGAGCATTCATGCAGTATAAAGACAGGAACACAAGGGAAACAAAGGAACGGACAGGCATTCATGCAGTATAAAGATGGACCACACGGGAATCACAGGAACGGACAGGCAGTAGTGCAGTATAAAGATGGACCACACGGGAATCACAGGAACTGACAGGCAGTAGTGCAGTATAAAGATGGACCGCACGGGAATCACAGGAACCGACAGGCATTCGTGCAGTATAAAGATGGAACACAGGGAAACAGGAATGGACAGAGAATGACGTGTTTCGTGTTGAAGCATTTTCAGAGAATTTACAGAAGACAGAACTGAAGAGTTGCATGTGGCTGTATTTAGAAAGCATTCTGGGAAATTAGTGATTCTCATTTATCTGTCTAAAAATCACTTTTACATCCCTGTAAATGAATATAAACCTTTTCTTGTATCTTGTAGATTTCAGACAGAGTCTGGTGTTTAGCAATGCCGAAATCAAACAATTGCTTATTTCCCCTGGATAATTTGTTTTTCAGCAGCCCAGATGAAGCTGGAAAGTAAGTGTGCCTGAAACAAGGGTCGTGCAATGTCTTCTTTTCAGTTTTATGATTATAGGGGCTTCCAATTTTTCATAATTATGGGATTAATCTAGAATATAGTAATGGTGACATTTATGTGTTGATTACCTGTAGTTATTGGTGAGGTATGTCACAAGTGGTTGTCTGCTGAAGCTGAGTGAGGGGACAGTGGAACGGGGTCCAGCTCCCATTACGCTAGTGTCCTCACACAGCAGTTGTGTCAGTCCTGTGACAGGGACAAGATGAGAGCATTGCCATACAGGGGCAAAGCAAAACCATGGCAGAAAACTTATTTACAAGAGTTTGTGTAACATGAGGGCCTGCTTGTTGGGGTTTCTGTCCTGCTCGGTTCCACACAGGGAGTCTAATGATAAACTGGTTGGCCCATTAGCTCAGGCTTCTTATTAACTCTTGTAACTTATATTAACCCATTATTTTTATCTGTTATTTTACCACATGGCTTGGTACCTTTTTCAGCAGGGCAGGTCATATCCTGCTTCTTCTGTGGTCTGGGCAGGACTGCAGGAAGAGCTTCCTTCTTCCCAGAATTCTCCTGTTCTCATTGTCCCACCTTTACTTCCTGTCTGGTTTTTTCACCTATACTTCCTGCCTGGCTACCAGCCAATCAGCATTTATTTAAAATATAATTGACAGAATATAGAATTGTCCCACACCAAGTTTGTATTTGAGTCATGTTTAATAAACAAGTGATTTTTGATAGGTTGTCCTTATTAACATATACTCACATTTTGTTTTCTATGTAGCTTCCCAGTTAAGGGGCATTCACTGGATTGGTTTCTCCCTCCAGCTCCACTGATTTCAGAAATTCCAGATATTCAAGAGTTAGAGGAAGAAATTGAAAGTCATAAACTGTTAGGTAAATTATCATGTTTATTGTGAAGTCAAACTTGTATAGTTGATGCCAGTATAAAAAAAACCTACTAGCATATTAAAGTATTAATTCCTTTTTTCACGTGTCCATCAAATCTCAGGATCTAGAGCATTTACTTCTATAAACACACTCACATACAACACACCACACTGTCACACGCTTGTGTGTAATGCTGCTAACACACAGAGTACAACACTGTCATACACTATAAAAAAATTTCTCCCCTAAACAAGCACATTCAAATAATGTATATTTCTTATACGATAATATTCAACACTTTAATGTTTTAATATGGCTCATAATTTATATATGTTTCCATATGAATTTTTTTATGCTGGGCTCACTGTGTAGCCTTGGTTAGCCTGAAACTGACTGTGTAGATGAGGTCTGTCTGCCTCCAGAAATAAGCATCTTTGTTTTATGACTACAGCGTACAGATTATAGTACTATTGTACTGAGTCTTTCAATTCTTGTATTTATCTACTAGGCTCTTTAGAAAAATTTGAACTTTGTTATGTTTATTTAGTATCTGTGTGTATGGGAGCTACTACCACAGTGTTTGTGAGGTCAGAGGATAAATTATAGAAGTCACTTTCCTCTTTCCACCATGTGGGTCCTGGGGCCAGAACGCAGGTTTTCAGGCTTGACAGCAGATACTTTTACCCACTAAGCCATGTCACTGGCCTCCTTTAGAAACTTTTAATTGAGATTTTCTGTCATTATTTAGAAAATTTCTTTTCACAAAGAACATGGAATATGTAATAATTAATAATTAGTATATTTTTTTTCTTGTAGGCCAAGAAAAGGTACCAAAAATGTTAACATCAAATTTGAAGATCATTAATGAAGACAAAGATTGTATTTCACCAACACAAAAGTTCCATTTTCCCTATAATATGGGTACACAGAACTACCTACATGTAGGAGGCTCAAGTAACAAAGACTCATCCCGTATTGCTGGCAAGCTGGTGTATAGCTCGTCTCAGAGATATGAAGACCACGTGGGTGCTAAGAATGGTCCTGGTGAATCAAAATCACCTAATGTCGCAGAGGATAGAGGAGAGGGGACAGCAGCATTCAAGAAAAGGTAACTAATAGTTACACGATACTCTGAGCAAATCTGAGTACTAGATGTAGGCTGAACAGAATTACATTCAATAGGAGGTAGGTGAGAAAGACAGCAGCAACGTAGTCCATGAGCTGACATTACCAGGCCTGGAGTCCACTCCTAGGGACTTGCGTTCCTGCCTTTCAGGAGCTGACATTACCAGATGTGTATATTAGTTATTTTCTGTTGCTGTAATGAAGTACCATGACCAAGTGACTTTCATAAGAAAGTGTGTTTGACCCCTGTTCCAGAAGAATAAGATTGGCAGGGCCTACAACAGCAGGCAGCAGGAGATCAGGTCAGGAAACTGAGAGCTAACATCTTCAGATGCAAGCACAAAATAGAAAGAGAAACCCGGTGGTGGCTGAGGTGGCTGCGTCATCTAAACCTCCCCAGGCTGCACCGCCAGCTGGGAACTAATGTTCCAGTCTCAGAGCCTGGGGGACACTTCTCATTCAGACCCCCACAGTAGTGCTTGGGGAGTTTAGTTTGTTAATATACTTAGCTCATGGAGCTAGAAAGATGGCTCAGTTGGTCAGAACACTGACTGCCCTTCCAGAGGACCCAAGTTCAACTCCCAGCACCCATATGGTAGCTATCAACCATCTGTAACCTTAATCATAGGTTATATCTTCTGGCCCTCCATGGGCATTGCACACACATACACACACACACAGAGACACACACACACACCACGTGAATATAGGCAAGGTACCTGCATACAAAAAAATTTTAAACATCTCAAAAAATTCTTTAAATAAAAAGATAAGAATAAATATACTTAGTTTACTTCTTTTCCATTTGTAGGGAAAGGAAGTTGGGTATCCAGTACAGATGTGGTTGACCAGGAACTGTACTTATGGATATATGTATTAGCATCTTCTGGCACAGATGGCATGATTGATAGTTATCATGTGCTTTACAAATGAGAAGTTTTGCTTGTCAATAATACCCTTTCAATTTGTAGATAACAGGCATCTTCTCTGTCTGGTCATGGCTGGGGATCTCTCCAGAGAAAACACACACACACACACACACACACACACACATGACTGTGTTAAAGACAAAATCCTATTTCATAACCTAAAGACCAACCTAAGGCTAAAAAATGAAAAGAAATATGACTGAAGGCAATATATAAAAATGGGAGGAAAAACTGTCCCTTTAGAGCATTGGTTCTCAACCTGTGGGTCATGACCCCTCTAGGAGTGACCTAAGGCCATTGGAAAACACAGGTATTTACATTACAATTCATAATGGACAAATTGCAGTTATGAAGTAGCAATGAAAATAATGTTTGGGGCCACCACACCATGAAGACCTGTATTAAAGGGTCGCAGCATTGGGAAGACTGAGAACTTCTGACAGAGAGTACTTACAGAACTACATGCTAGACTGTGGCTGGATCACGGTCAGTTCTGACTCAGTGCCTCAGCTTGTAGATCATAAAGCCTGTGACTAAGAGACAAGGATCACTGGATCCATCTTGGAGATAAGCTGTCATAAAATCTTAGATGAGTTTTAGGAAAATAAAGAGACATATCAGTGATAAATTGTAGTTATGGACATTTTAAGAGGGTATTTTGTGCTAGTTTGTAAGCAAATGTTAGAAGCAGAAAACGTGGGTTTTTTTTTCAGGTTATTTAGAATATATGGCAAAATACATGAATATGATTGTGCTAATGAAATTATAAACTTGGATTCTCATGTTAGCCCAGTGAAACTAACCCAAACAAAGATAAACCAGGAGAAATCATGGCACGGTAGCAACAATAAACAGAAACTTCAGTATTCCACAAAGAAAGGGAAAGCAAAAGACGGGTTTCCTGCTTCTGAAACTGGAGAAAACATATTCGAAGTGCCGGCCTTCTCCGTCGCATCCCAGCCTCATGACGTTCAAGGTAATTGCTTATCAGTTGCTTTTTGTGAAAATGTAAACTAATTTGCATTTCTTAGCATAAGGAAGAACACAGAATAGAGAAAGTTTTCTCCCATGTGTGATTTATGCATCTCTTTACTGTTGCATTATCTATAGCTATATCTTAATAGTCTTCACTTATCTCTTAGTAAAATGTTATACAAATTTCATTGGAGTTGTTTTATGGAAATGGTTAAAAATATCCATATAAATATGTGATATCTTTTGGTTTTAGGTATAACTCCAAGTGGCTTAGGTTCCTTGAAGGCTGTCACAGAAATTCGTATCCTTTATTTTATTTTATTTTTGTTTTATTTTTATTTTTTATTTTTCGAGACAGGGTTTCTCTGTAGCTTTGGTGCCCGTCCTGGCACTAGCTCTTGTAGACCAGGCTGGTCTCGAACTCATAGAGATCCGCCTGCCTCTGCCTCCCGAGTGCTGGGATTAAAGGCGTGCGCCACCACCGTCCGGCGTCATATCCTTTATTTTAAAATAGCTACTTTATAGTTATGAAAATGTATATTTAAAATATTTCATTTTATTGTACTCCTGTGTGTTTATTTGGTTAGCATAGAAAAAGATGGAAAAGTAAATATTTTGGGCCATGTAAGAGATACATTGTATGCTAATCAGTGCTACTCCAAGTGTGGTGTGCAGGCTGGTCCAGTCAGAGAACTATTTTCAGTTTGACAATTTAAGCACAGAAATTTGCTTACATTAGATGGTGGGATAAGAATAGAGATATTGGGTTAAATCAAATAGGGGAACTTAAAGCAAATGGACATTTTGTGGATTTGAGGACAATTTTGCTGTTTTAGAGGGAACCTCATTTGGACGTTGCCTATGATCAAGTTTGCATGTTTGGGCATTTCTAATGTGATACCTGAGTGCATTCAGATTATTCTGGTGGTAATATCCCTGTTACATCTGAAAAGCAGAAAGTAAATTTCAGATATTGAGCAGTGTCTTTGTTACTTTTCTACTGCTGTGATAAAACTCCATGACCAAAGCACTTTATAAAAGAAAGTATTTAATTGGGCTTCCAGTTTCAGAAGGTTAAGAATCAACCATGGCAGGGCAGAGCGGCAAAGCATCTGAACTCACATCTTGATCAGCATGTGGAAAGCAGAGAGCCTAAGAATGGCTGGAACCTACCCCCATTGACACACCTCCTCCAACACCTCCTAATCCTTCCTAAACAATCCCACAAACAGAGAACAAATCTCAGAATCAAGTAAAAACTGGATTGGCATGGTAGCCTGTCACAGAACTAGAAAGATGGAGAAAGAATCACCAGAGCAAGCTGACCAGCAAGCTCCAGTTTTAGTAAGAGTACCTGCCTCAATATATGAAGTAGAGAGCTAAGAAAAAAAAATCACCTGAAGTCAGCTTCTGGGGCACCACATTGTGGTAGATTGAAAGAAAATAGCCCCCAAAGTGAGTGGCACTATTACAAGGTATGGCTTTGTTGGAGGAAGTGTGTCACTATGGGGGTGGGCTTTGAGGTCTCCTAGCTCAAGCTACTCCCAGTGTCACAGACCACTCACTTCCTGTTGTTTCTGAATCGAGATGCAAGGACTCTTAGCTCCAGCACCATGTCTGCCTCCATGCCACCATGTCCTACTATAATAACAGTGGACTGAAGCTCTGAAACTGTAAGCCAGCCCCTATTAAATGTTTTTCTTTATAAGAATTGGTGTGGTCATGGTGTCTCTTCAAAGAAATAGAAACCCTAACTGTTGCACCAGTAGAAGGGAAACATAAATACTTTCATAGTAGGCGATTAACTATTATCTAGTTAGTCCTAAACATCCCATCTCTGAGGACTAGCTTTCGTAGTACCAGAAAGTACCATGCAAGTTTCCAACCAACCGGTCAGCTGTGACGCCTGTGCACCACATCAGCAACCAGCACAGCACATGAACACAAGGTGCAGTGTGGCTCATACGCCTTGTAACCAGCAGCTCAGAAGACCTGCTCCGTGAGAGAGAAATCATGCTGATCCTGGAAACCTAGCTCACAACTCAGTGAAGTCATGGATCTCAGAGGAGAACCTGCCAGCATTCTAAACTGTACCTACAGATACCTTAACAAGGAAGCTTGTAGTGTGAATTCTGTTTGGTCCTAATAATAAAAACCCAGAGTCAGATATCGGGGTAAATGCTGAGAGATCAGAGAAGTAAAGGAGCCAGCCACTAAAGAGACCTTTTGCCTCTATCAAATCCTCAGACCGAAGGGAGCAAAATCCTGCTCTACAAATCCTCAGACTGAATCCTGAGCTCCCATCTCCTGCTTTATAGCCTCTCTCTGCCCAGCCATATCACTTCCTGTCTCTACCTCCTTAGTGCTGGGATTAAAGCCTTCACCACCTGGCTCTGTTTCTCTTTCAGATTAGATCAATCCTGTGTAGCCCAGGGTGGCCCTGAACTCACAGAGATCCATCTGTCTCTGCCTCCTGAGTGCTGGGATTAAAGATGTGTGCCACCACTGCTTGGCCTCTGTGGCTAACTAGTGGCTTTAGTTCTGCACTCTGATCTCAGGCAAGCTGTAAATGTTAGATCACAAAATATCACCACAGAAACTTCTCTGTGCAGCAGACAGAGACTATTACAGAAAACCGCAACCAATCAAATTGCAGAGTAGTGGGGTCCAGTCACAATGAATACTTCTACAAAACACTCCCACACTTAGGGCTCAAAGAATATTGCAGAAGAGGAGCAGAAAGCTTGTGTGAGTTTCCTGTCAGTGTGGCTCCTAGTAACTGTACTCATGAAGTTCGGGCAGTATGGCGACCCAAACATGAGCTGAACAAGGATGCCACCCACAGACATGCATTGTGGATGGGGAAATCCCAGGAAGCCTAACCCTACACGAGGAACAATAGGCAGCTGAGGAAGGCTGGGAGGGGAGAGCACACCAATCGTTTGTTCAGTGCCAACAACCCTGAAGACATATACACAAATAACATCATATAGGCCGAACAGGCAGTTTTTATAAATGTATATTATATAGACACATGCATACAATGATGGTGAAAAGAGGCCATGGATTGAAGGAGGGCGGGGGCGGGGTATATGAAAGACTTTGGAGGGATAAGAGGGAAGGGAAAATTTAATTGTATCTCAAAAATGTAGTTAAAATATTTTCTGATTAGCTCTATGATGGGAAGTTCTTTTGTTAGAAACATGCTCATAATTTAGTACTATCCTTTGACAAGTTTTAAAGACTTTTCATGTTAAGGCAGTGCTACAGGCACCAACTATCTGTATTTGTATCCACTGCCTTATTTTTTAACAGCTTCCTATACAGCCAGATCCACTGATCTGGTGTACTTCATTATTTAAAAGTATGTGTTCAGAGTAAAAGACAGAAGAGTTTGTGGGTTGCTTAGACTTGTGTATTTGCAGTTCTCTCTCAGTATGTTGCTCTTGGTGAGATTGCTCTGACTGTCGTAGCCAGCTCAGTTGTGCAGACATCCCCAGTGTAGCAGTAACTGCAGTAGTGCTGAAACAAAAGAAAAATGTGATGTTGGGTGCTCACCGTGATGAGAGATGTTGTATTTAATGGCAGAGGTTTGTCGTGTACTGGGAGTCTGAGTCTGCCTGTACTCCAAATCAAAGATTCACTTCTGTGAATGTAAACTGATGCAGACCTACTTAATGAGAGAAAACCCAGCATGATTGGCCACTCCTAGGCTTGTTATAAATAAATATTTTATATGGAAAAACTTCCTTGCAGGAAAATGTGATTCTTTTTTTTTT
>NC_022027.1:56299792-56300304 GCF_000317375.1 Microtus ochrogaster | reverse complement strand
CGCCCGGCGAAAATGTGATTCTTTAGAATGCTGATGGACTAACTCTAAATTTTGTGGGGTTTTTGTCACATATTTTCAAATATGTTTTTTAAAGCTTTTATTTTCACTTATGTTTGTGTGTGTAGTTGTCTGTATATATTATAGCATGCTGGAAGTAAAATGAAGATTTAGAAATTAACCATTTGGTTTAATAAGTGCAAACCTACATTGTTAGGCACTGTTCTGGACTTATGGGATATGGCAATTAAGAAAAGAGAGTGAATCTTTGTCCTTGAGTTACTATTTTCACAGTGGAAGACAGGGGAGAGATAAAACTGAACAATAGCACTGTGTAAAATGTCATATGATATTTTAGAAGTGATGAGTTCTGTGGGAAAAGAAAAAGTAGAGTAGGAAAAGAATTAAATTGAGACTGCTGGAATTGAGGGCTGAAGATACAGAATTTAATAAAACAAACAGGACACACCTAAGATGGTGAGGAGTGAGCAATAAGATGGAAGAATAAAGGAAGT
>NC_022027.1:56299033-56299312 GCF_000317375.1 Microtus ochrogaster | reverse complement strand
TGAGGTTGATCCTTTGGAGAGTGCAGGAGAGGAGTATGAAGTCAGAAGAAGAGGATCAGAAATCAGAGCAGTAAGGGCTGGTGGGAGATGGGATGAAGGGCCAGGGGGAATTTAGACAGAAAAGTCATATAATCTGTTTTAAAAGCATTACTGCAGCAACCCACAAGTATTTAAACCCCTCAAAAAATACTTTTTAGACAACTATGTTCTTTCAAATATATGTTTTAAAGGTTTTATATCTTCATTTGTGTGTATGTGTATGTATGTGTACCTGCTTGT
>NC_022027.1:56292477-56298904 GCF_000317375.1 Microtus ochrogaster | reverse complement strand
TACACTACCTGCATGAAGATGTCTGTAGAGGCCAAAAGAGGGCAATGGATCCCCTGGAACTGGATCACAGGTGTTTGGGAGCCACATGATTTTGGTGCTAGGACAGAATTTGGGTTCTCTGCAAAAGCAACAGTACTCTTAACTAGTGAGCCGCTGTTCCTGCCCCAGTGCGTCCTGAAGGCCTCACTTTAGGAGCTCCTTTTCTGTAGTGTCCTACATCTAGTAGTGCATCTGCCTACAGTGCCAGTAAATGTAGTTGACCAGCTGCAACTTCATACAAAGAGTGCCATTAAAATATCCTGAGGCTGACAGTAGTGCCTCACCTTGGAGATGGGATAATTATTTACTATCCTGTTAAAATTTTTTAAACTTTGTAACAATCCAAGTTCATTTTACTGAGCAAATATGCTGATAATTATAATTAAATCAAACAACACAAATAATATAAAAATGCAGAGATTCAAGATTAACTAACCAGAATCATAAATGCAGTAAAAAACAGTTAATAAGTGAAAATTTGAACATTAACAGCAACATAAAAATTAAGTGTCTTAGTCAGGACAAGAAACAGACCAAGAATAGCTCTAACAGGCATGCCTCCATATGTTCAGATCTCCATCATAGCTAACTCTCAAACTATATTCCTTATATCAGGCATGTTTAGAATAAGGAATGTGGAAGCAGAGTAGAATAATTTCCATTACTTTTATTTTATCTATAAAAAATTGTATTTTATTTGTATGCGTATTTTGCCTGCATCTGTGTATGTTGCACCGCATGTGTGCCGGGTGCCTGGCAATGTCAGGAGAAGGCATCAGGTTCCATGTAGCTTGAACTTTGGCTATGAACCACGATGCTGGTGCTAGGAATCGAGCCCGACTTCTCTGCAAGAGCAAGTGTTCTTACCTGCCCAGTTGTCTCTCCAGCTCCCTTCCATCAATTCTCAAGATGCCAAAACGCAATTGTTAAAACCTCATTGGATAAGGACAATAGCATTAAAACTGAGTTCTTAAATTAAAAGTAAACATTTCTAAATTCTGAAATATTTAACTCCTTAATGTTATTCTAAGCGGCACAATTTAGGAGTATATTCAAAGAATTCCCTTACTTCAACTATATACAATCCAAAGCCTTTGATGATGTAAGTATTTTATAATTATTTACATATCTTCTCTTCTCACTAACTGTGACTCTTTGAGGAGAGGGAATAGTCTCTACCACATTCAATTACTGGCACCTTTTAGGAGATTAGAAAATCCTTGTTAAATGAGTGCATGTGAGTCACATCGGTGGACTGCTCGTATTTGCTAAGTTTATTATAATTTCTCTTAAGTGTAAAGGAGTAGTTTTCTCTTAGATCCAGCATTGATTTTGACAAAATAGTATGATATGGCAGAATATGTTGTTTTTGAGGTTGAAATGTCCAGCACAGGACCACACTTAGCAATTGTAGAGGTAAACATATTTGAAGCAATATTTCTAATCTTAAAGCATGTTTTCTAGAATATTGAGAATGTAAATAAAAAATTCTATATATTAATAATCTGTTGACTTTTTTTCTCAGCTTCTTTACACAGATAAGAATTTTGTGATTTGTGCCCCCACTGGCTCTGGGAAAACTGTAGTGTTTGAACTTGCAATAACTAGATTGTTAGTGGAAGTTCCATTGCCATGGTCCAACATGAAGATTGTTTACAGTGAGTATATATTATAAAAATGTTGATTAATCATAATCAGAGAGTGAAGCAGAAATGAAGTCAATTCAGAGCATAGAGATTATCATTTGGTACAGCTTGGTAGCTCATACATTAAGAAGTGTTATTAATTTATGTGTTTGTGGTACTCTGAATAAACCTATAGACAAGTGCTCAGTGCCTACAGGGTCTTTCTCTGCTCCTGTGTCTGGTGTAGACGCTGAGCTTGGGGAGGGACTTGCACGTGCTAGGTAAGAGCTCTACCACTGAGTTGTAGCTCTGGCCCTTTGTACATTTTAATAGGAATATGCCACAATTAGCTTCATCTGTTATATTAAATTTAAAGCACCTTTTCCCAGAATTGTATATAAAAATAGTATTTGAGTTGAGGATTTGAACTTTACATTTTAAAAAAGAGGCGAGTCAAGATGTGGTGTAGGAGGTCCTTCTATATATGTGTTGCTTTTATTGGTTAATTAATAAAGAAACTGCTTGGCCTGATAGGGCAGAACGTAGGTAGGCGGGGTAGACAGAACTGAATTCTGGTAAGAAGAGAACAGGCACAGAGATTGCTGCCACAGAGCTAGCTGCCAGGTCAGACATGCTGAATCTTTCCTAGTAAGCCACGACCTCGTGGTGAAATACAGATTATTAGAAATGGGTTAAATCAAGATTGAGAGTTAACCAATAAGAGGCTAGAGCTTATGGGCCAAGTAGTAATTTAATTAATACAATTTTGTGTGGTTATTTAAAGGGTTAAGCTAGCTGGGTGGTGGGATGTGGCTCATACCTTCTACAACAAAGATGAGCAAATAATCATATATTTCTCAATTGTAGAATTTTGTATAGAAATATTTGTTTCCTCTTTTGGGTGTATATCTCATAAGACTCCCCAGAGTAGTGTATGCACACAATGTAAAGAAATGACTGGTCACAGAAGGCTTCATAGGAAAAAGCAACAATCACTTGTCCATCTCTCCCCATCTTTACATGGCCTGAGCGATCACTTCTGTTTCAAACTTAGCTCTTCTTGGTGAGCTTACTTTTTAGCTTACTGTGTTTATTACTTTAACAATATTACATAGCAATAATAAATACACACTTATTTTTAAACAAATTTATTAACTAGAGCTTGAGAAAACAATTTTAAAATTGCACTGGTGTTCAAAATAAATGTATTATTTTAGTGGCACCAATAAAAGCCCTTTGTAGTCAGCGGTTTGATGACTGGAAAGAAAAATTTGGATCATTGGGCTTGAATTGTAAAGAACTTACTGGAGATACAGTAATGGATGACCTATTTGAGATTCAACATACCCATATAATTATGACAACTCCAGTAAGTATTATTTGTTTCATTATTTACTTGAAAATAAATTTGTTTGTCTTCATTAAGAAAAATTGTTAAAAGAAAATGCCAAGTACAAGCATGTATTTGTAATATAGACAAATTACCATAAAAGTACTATTATCCAGGTTATGGAGAGACTATCCATAGATAAAAAACATGGAAGAGAAATGATCACATATGTGAGCAATGAGTAAACAAAGCAGTTTGTAGTTGTGGATAATCTATAACCATGTTTTTCCTTATATTCATTTGCCCAAGTGTGTTGTAGAAGTAATACCTTGACAGGGCTTTAATCTATGTAATTAATGGGTTGGGGAGGGGGTTCACTGGGGAAGAGTCTTCGTTGCTCTTCTGGAGGCCCTGAGTTTGACTCCCGGCACCTCTCCTCTCAGGACACGCACTACATGCACATGCTGTACAGACATAAGTGCAGACAAAGCACCCACACATCAAGTGTGGATCGCGTAGTTAGTTCTTGACTTGTGATTATTTCAAAGACTGGAGACCTTGCATTTTAGGATAGTTAAAATCACTAACTATTAATCCATAACTCTTTGGGAGAAATTTTAAGGAATCAATCAAAATGTTCCCTTATTTGTAATATGTCTGATAAAATTTATCAGTGTCTTAAACAATATTTGTAGTTCCTTATCAGAATAAACTGCTTGTGTTTTTTTCTGTAGGAGAAGTGGGACAGCATGACCAGAAAGTGGAGAGACAACTCTTTAGTCCAGCTGGTTCGACTGTTTCTCATTGATGAGGTAGTGAACGCATTCACTTTCAGGGATAAATATAGAATGTTATTTAAAATGGATAGAAAGAAATGACATTTTCAGTAAAATAATGTTTTTAGTTCTTCAAATTGGAAAATATGTATTTTTCCAGGGAAAAAATATTGGGTATTTTGATTGACTAATTAGATTTTTGGTTTTATTCCTAATGATTCCTTCTTGATGTCTTACCTAGGTGCATATTATAAAAGATGAAAACCGTGGTCCAATTCTTGAGGTTGTTGTTAGCAGAATGAAAACTGTCCAGTCTTCATCTAGGGCTTTGCAGAATGCCAGCCCTGTCCCTATGAGATTTGTAGCTGTGTCTGCAACCATTCCCAATGCTGAAGACGTAAGTCACAATCTTCACTTGCTTCACGTTGCATTATGTATGGAGTATTTAGTCAATTCGATCTCAGAGGAGATGGAACTTTCTGTCAGTCACTTAATGAATTGTAATGATATTTTCTTTGTATTTTAGTAAACAAAGCTTGCCTGAAGATCAGAGTGCAAAGCTAAGACACTAGACATCAGGCAGTGGTGGCTCACACCTTAATCCCATGTTTGGGAGTCACACACCTTTAATCCAGGCACTAGGGAGGTAGAGACAGGAGCCATACGGCTGGGTGGAGAGAGGAATATAAAGGGGAAGAGACAAGAGCTCACTGGAGTGTGGATTCTGAGGTTTGGTGGAGACACAGTACAGTCTAGGTAGTCTTAGGATTGTTCCTTTGATCTGAGCATTAGTAAAGGTAAAAGGTCTATTTAGTGGCTTACAGCTCTGGTTCTCTGGTCTCTGAAATCTATAGGGGTTATTGGACATGGTTATTGGACATGGTTGTTTCAAAAGGACAAATATGTGGACTTGTCCTTATGTAACCACAAGGATGATTTCATGGTTATTGGACATGGTGTTTAGACCAAGAGTTGTTTGCTGTATTATACTTTCTATAATAATATATGACTTTTCCCTTAATTCCTAAACAATCTTTTCTTTTTATTATATGTGTATAGGTGTTTTGTTTGCATGTATGTTTGTGCATGTTTGGTGCTCTTGGAGGTCAGAAGAAGGCATTGGATCCTTTAGAACTGGAGTTACAGATGCTTGTGAGCCACTGTGTGGTTGCTGGGAGTTGAACTCAGGTCCTTTGGAAGAACTGCTAGTGCTCTTAACCTGTGAGCCATCTCTCCAACCCCTAGGCAAACTTCTTAAAAGCTAGTATATGGTCTTACTGTTTGTCACTCCTGTTTACTTCTCAGCCTATTATGTTTTGGGTACTACTTAGAAACTATTTTTGTAAATAGTTGCTATATTGTCTCTTCCAATAGCAAATTTTGCTTTTTATCTTTAAGTTTCTTCTTAAAATTACAACTGGTTTTGTTCATGTTCAAGAACAGTATAGAATTTTTTAAGCAGGTAGACAGAGTATAGATGGCAAAAATTTCTGTGCACACAGATAAGCACTGGAGAAGCCAGAAAAAGTTGAACACTCAGATTATTCCTTCAAAGGAATGAGGTTGTAACTGAAGGTTTCTGTCCCGCCCACCAGTCCCTAAATAACCACTCTGAGGATTAATATTAATTACATATTTTTGGTCTATTAGCTCAGGCTTATTACTAACTAGCTCTTACAACGTAAATTAACCCACTTTTATTAGTCCACATTTTATCATGAGGCTCATGGCTTGTTACCTCACATCTTGCTTCCCCAGTGACTACTGGCATCTCTGAGACTGTGCCTTCTTTTTCCCTGTATCTTTGTTTGGATTTCTCACCTGGCTGTATTCTGTTTAGCTACTGGTAAAATCGGCTTCTTTATTATTAACCAATATAAAACATATTCACATCATACAGAAGGATATCCCACATGGTGAGGTGCTTAGCTGTTTCTCCTGGAATGCTGGGGGAGAATCTAGTTTATAACTAGATCCTTTGTTACCTGTTGAGCCAGGTTCTGTCCCATATTCTCCAGGATTCATTTTGCTAATCCCAGACCCTTCTGCCCTAAATCTTGAGTGTTATATCTAGGCCATAAAACCCTTCCTTATGAGTGATGTTACTTGTACTTTATGATAGCCTAAGTAACTTCTGTGTTACCTTAGGGCTAAGCCAAGTACCCATCTTTGTGGAAGAAGCCAGGTGTACTTTGTAAAGAATTTCAATGTAGACATGTCTTATTTTATTGTTTGAGAGGGGCCGTGCAGGTGTCAGTGCAGGTGGTGGTCTGCAAAGAGGTGAGAATGAACTCAGTTCAGATGGCTCCTCAGCGTGGATCAGACTTGGGGAGTCTGATGCCAGGTAGTTCTTAGTCAGCATATGTGAAACAGTATAATTTGGAAAACATTTCTGGGCAACAATCGTTCCTGTTCCAGATCCCCAGGAGGCCATCATTCCAGTTCCAGTGCACAATGAAGCTCACGGTGTGACTACTTGGAAACTCCTGCACAGAGTGCACGTGCCCACGAGGGTGGGTTCTAAAGGATTTGGTGTGGTCTCTGACCAAGGTAGCAGAGAGGTCAGCAGGCTATAAAGTACCGTGACACCCTAAGGATGGGTTCTGTTAACAAGGAGATAAAGTACCGTGACACCCTAAGGATGGGTTCTGTTAACA
>NC_022027.1:56274980-56291888 GCF_000317375.1 Microtus ochrogaster | reverse complement strand
CCTTTGCCTCTGAATATTGGGATTAAAGGCACATGCCACCATGCCCCAGACAGTTTTGACTTATACAAAAAGAATAAACTTGAAATGTATAGAATATTCTTCTATATCTACATGTGTATCAGCCTGTTTTCTGTGGCTGTAACAAAATACCTAACGCTGGACAGTTGATTTTTTAAAAGAAGCTTATTTTTCTCATAGTTAGGAAAAATAAGACTTTAAGGCTGAGTGACCTCATTTGTTCAGCCTGGTGACTGCCCTCCTGGCTGCCTCGTAATGTGACAAATGGCTCATAATGAGCCAAAGAGATCCAGGGTCAGACTTGCTCTTTGGTCTGAACCTCTAGCCTCACGGGTGCTAGGGAAGTACTCTGCCCTGATTCAGTACATTGTCTCACCCTGCAGCTCAGGCAGGCCTTAAATTTTATAGTTTTCCTACCACAGCCACACACATTGCTGGGATTTCCGGCCTGCAGCACCGGAGTTAACTAGACTCACCCTTTTCTAACAGGACTTCCTCTGTAAGACCAACATCCCTCTTCTCTAGGGGTGGCATCCACAGTGATGTAATCACCTTGCAGTAGGTTTTATTTTTAAAGATTCTCTCTCTATATTGTTGCTACAGTGGGACCAGGCTTCTAACATATAAACCCTTGGAAACATGTACAAAGTACATCTTTACCATAGCATCATGGAATCATTATAAATAGTTTTGTTTTACCTGTAAACATTCCCATGTTATCAAATATTCTTTACTTTTTGTGGTTTTACTTTTACATATTTATTTAACCTACTAATACAGTGTCATTTCCCTTTCTCTGTTATAAACAGTGCTGAAGTTAATATATCTTTGAAAATACTCATACTTATTTCCTTAGCATAATATGGAGTAAAATAACTAAGTGAAAGGCTAGTTTCAACTTTCAGGAGACATTGCTTCTGTTTCCCCAGATCGCAGAGTGGCTTTCGGATGGCGAGAGACCCGCCGTGTGTCTGAAAATGGATGAGAGCCACAGACCCGTGAAACTTCAGAAAGTGGTGCTGGGCTTTCCCTGCGGCAGTAGCCAAACGGAATTTAAGTTTGACTTAGCCCTCAACTATAAAGTGTACAATGTGATACGAACTTACTCCGATCAGAAGCCCACACTTGTGGTATGGATTATTAGTTGCTGGTTTTGTGTGTGATGTTCAGTTTTTAACTTGATTGATACAGAATTCACTAATTTATTTCCAGTTTTGTGCAACAAGGAAAGGTGTGCAGCAGGCTGCTTCTGTTCTTGTGAAAGACGCTAAATTTATTATCTCCATGGGACAGAAACTCAGGTTTGCACTTTAATTTGTTCTCGGAAGTGGGAGGACTTCTGGGGATCACTTAGGGGAGATGAGAAAGTGCCTCATCCTTAACCCTGGGCAGGGTACTTGATATTTTCAAGCCTAGGATTCTGACCCGCACAGTAAAAATAGTAGTGGCTTTACAGATTGGGGGAGAAAGTGTAGAAGGAGAATGAACACCAAAAGCACAGGTCTAAGGAAAAGAGGCCGTGGGTAGTTGTAGGTAGTTTGGAGCCCTTTGCTTGTAGGGAGAGCACACCGTGTTCAAGTTGTGCTGTCCCCTGTAGTCAGAAGTAAGATGTGGCCACTTAGAAACTCGTCTCCTTGTCCAAACGCTGATTCTGAAAGCAGTGTTGGAAGATGTGTGGAATTGTTGTGCTATGGGAGACTCATTTGCATAGACGCTGTCTTCTCAGGCAAACCATTCCTGTCCTTAGGAATCCATCTGGGAGACGGAAATGTGCAGGCTGTAGGCTCCCGTAGTGTGGGGCCACAGACCTCCTCTCTGTCACCGCACGCAGCGTCTCGAACAGGAGCATTTCCTCTTCTTACCTCATTACTTAAGGAAAGTTTCCTTGACTCTTTTCTTCTCTCTCCCACCACATTTAATCTTTATTTTTTTTTTCGGCTTTGAAGGTTTTCAGCAGTGAAGTGCCAGAATTGGAAGGAGTGTGACATTAGAGACACAAACATAAATTGCACACTCCACTTCCACCTCTGACGAGCCAGCGAGCCGTCTCTCTCAACTTCAGTTTATGAAGCTTTCTCTTTTCTTTCCTTTCTGCATGAGACTATTTTCAGCACTGGAGATGACTCCTAGGGCTTTGTTCACATAGGCAGGCAGGCTGGCAGGGGTTACATGCCCAGTCTTCCAGCTTCAATTCTTTTACTTTACTTTGGAAACAGAGTCTGACTATGAAGCCCTGACTGGCCTCAAGTTTGCAGCCTTGCCTCAGCCCCCTGAGTGCTGGAATTACAGCATGTATCACCATCTGGGATCAGTTACTTCAGTATCTTAACCAGTCTCAGTATGAGTATAGACTACCTTATAATAATTTGATAGTTACATATGGCAAAGTTTCTACAGATCCTGTCTGTAGTACAGTTCATGTCGCTAGTAACACGGCGTGTCTTCTTGCCTCCTCTTCATTCTGTTGTGAATCCGTAAAGAAAATCGTGACTGAGAAAATCGTACCTCATAGTTTTATATCTGCAGTAAGGAAATAGAAAACAACATGGGGTTTCTTAGATGTGCTCAAGAGCCAAGCTTACCAACCGTCCACATCCTTGAGAGTACCTAGAATTCCTTTCCAAAATTACCAAACCTCTTTAAGGACTTCCTCCTGCCCTTTAGTTTTCTTTACATAGTAGAAATGTCCTTAGGAATATATGCCATTGGCAGAGACGCATGCAATGCAATAAAAAGTTTGCTGTTTTTTTGTTTCACTTGCTAATGATGTAGCAGCTTTAAAAGTTGCCCTTTTCCCCATCTCTTTGACACTCGGAATTGAAGTAGAGCCTGTGAAAGCTGCGCGGGCTTTATTGCTGACAGCCTCCCCAGCCCTATCTTTGCTTTTACTTTGTAGCACAGGCAGTGCTTGTGCTTGCGGTCCTTCTGCCTCCATCTTCTGTTGTGATTGGAGGTTGCTCTCCCACCCGCCAGTTCCCGAATAACCGCTCAGAGGCTCAATATTACTTTTAAATTCTTGGCTGATGGCTCTGGCTTATTATTAGCTAGCTCTTAGATTTAAATTAACCCATATTTTTAATCTATGTTTTGCCACATGATTTGTGACATGTTACCTCATTTTCTGCATGTCTTGCTTCCTCTGTAGCTGGCTGGCATTTCTAAGACTCCACCCTTCTTCTCCTGTATATCTCTGCCAGAATTTCCCACCTGACTCTGTCCTGCATTGCCATAGGCCAAAGAAGCTTTATTTATCATCTAATGGGGCAACACATATTCACAATGTACAGAAAGACATCCCACAGCTGTCACCAAGACTGGCTTGAAGCTTCTTATTTCCTGCAGGCATTATTAGACAAATTACAGAGTAGCTTTCTTGTTCTGATCCCATGCACACAGTAATCATTTGCATTGGTTTTTTTCAAATGTGGAAAAATGAGAGAATTTTTTCTAAATTTTTGGTTTAGAAGTGAGTTTAAATGTTAAGAGCTAATACATTCTGAATAGGAAAGCTAGACTTTCTATGCTTTCCCTGTTGGTATACGTTCATTAGGGCGTTTTCTATAGTGTGTTCTGTCTCTATTCCTCCTCCCTTCCCACTTCTCCTTGACATGGCCCCTGCCTTTTAAAGCTAGCTTTCAGTACTTCCCACTGCTACAGAGTAGCTGCCAGTACTCAGGGGATTCCCTTACTACTGGAAGCGTGCCAGGACAAACTCGTAAAAAGTATATGGGTAAAGTTTTCCTTTAATAAATCTTGTCAGAACTTGTGGTTCTTGTTTGTTTGTTGTTTAAAGATAGCTTTCAGATGATGGCATTGTGAAGGTTATTTATTTTTAAAATAATAGACTATTTCAGATTTTTCTAATGTTACAGGGAATAACTTAATAATTTTGTATTTTAAAAGGTTACAGAAGTCTGCATATTCTATAAGGGATTCGAAACTTAAAGGTAGGTTTAAAGACAGTTTTCTTTTTGTTCTGGAAACTGAACTTGGAGCCCTTAGATGTGTCAGGCCAAACATTCTACCACAGAACCACACCTCCAACCTAGAGATAACTGAATAGCATGTTTAAGTATAGATAGTCAGGTCAGTGCTGGCGAAGTGAGAGCAGTGGCTGTCGGGTGTGTTCCTGCTGCAGATGTCGTGGTGTGTAGTGTCAGCTATCACCATGCTGGGATGGGTGTGAAGTGGGGCTGCCGGGTGTGTTCCTGCTGCAGATGTCGTGGTGTATGGTGTCGGTTACCACTGTGCTGGGATGGGTGTGAAGTGGGAGCAGTGGCTGACGGGTGTGTTCCTGCTGCAGATGTCGTGGTGTATGGTGTCGGCTACCACCATGCTGGGTTGGAGCTGTCCGATAGGAAACTGGTTGAAGAACTGTTTACTTCTGGAGATCTCCCAGTTCTTTGTAAGTAAAACATTTCTTGCATATATTAAAATGTTTTGGAAAATTATTCTTAAGAGGAAAAGCTTAAGTGTTCTGATGAATTTCTTCCAAGAACTGAAAAAGAGCTGTGAATGCAGGTATCACACCAACCTCCTTGGCAAAGTTAATGCTTATCATTTAGTTGAATATGGTGCAATTTGAAAAGATCTTATTAGCTATTTTATTTTTAGGGTACATTATTATTTTAGATTATAAAGTCCTGTATTCCTTTTTCTAAATTTAGTTTTTATTCCATTTATATCAGTATATCTTTTATAATAAAACACCATCCTAGGATAATAAAATTATATCACTTGATTATTCTCTAATCTGCTAGTTACCACGAGCACTCTTGCCATGGGGGTGAACTTGCCGGCTCACCTGGTAGTTATAAAGTCTACCATGCACTACACTGGAGGCATGTTTGAGGAGTACAGCGAGACAGACATCCTGCAGATGATCGGGAGAGCTGGCAGACCTCAGGTGAGGGGTAATCGCTTTCTCTTTTTAACATTCTAAGTATAGCAAAGAAAGGGGGTTGTCTGTTTTTAATTTGCATCTTATAAATAATGTAATTTAAAAGTCAGATTTAATTGAGGAATGAACAAGACTCATTCACTGAGATTAGAAGAGTTTAAGTGCTCTTGCTATTCCGACCCTGTCTGAACTTCTCTGTTTTTGTAGTAGTGATTATCAATCACTGCCCTCCCTCACTTGTGAAGGACCCTTTATTTCCCTCCAAGTCACTCTCAGGTGTTTGCAAACCAAGCCAGCGGTTATTATTTTTTTTTTATTGATTTTTATTGAGAGGTACATGTTTCTCTGCTCCCCTCTGTGTCTCTCCCCTCCTCTTCAGCACCCCCCACAATGTCCCCATGCTCCCAGTTTACTCAGGAGATCTTGTCTTTTTCTACTTGTTTTTTTAAAGGCTTGTTTATTTATTATGTATACAGTGTTCTGTCTGCTTGTATGCCTGCAGGACAGAAGAGGGCATCAGAACTATTTATCAGTGGTTGTGAACCACCCATGTGGTTGCTGGGAATTTAACTCAGGACCTCTGGAAAAGCAGCCAGTGCTCTCAACCTCTGAGCCATCTCTCCAGCCCCCCTAAACTACTCTCTGAATGTAGATGGATGGATGTGTGAGTGAGTGTACTGGTAAAGGAAATGTTGGGGTTTTGTTGTTGTTGTTGTTTTTGTTTTTCGAGACAGGGTTTCTCTGTAGCTTTGGTTCCTGTCCTGGAACTAGCTTGTAGACCAGGCTGGCCTCAAACTCACGGGGATCCACCTGCCTCTGCCTCCCGAGTGCTGGGATTAAAGGTGTGCGCCACCACCGTCTGGCTACTGGTAAAGGAATGTTAAAAGGCTTTTTTTCATCTTATTTTTATTCTGAATAAGGATGTTTTTGTGTCTATTTTAGAAACTGGATCTCTGTGTGTAGCCTAGACTGAACTCAGACTTGCCATCTTTTGTCTCACCTCCTAAGTGCTGGTCTGGCATTTGGGGGCAGTTTTTCCTTGTGAAGGATTATTGTACATTACAGAACATGGGCCATCCCAGGGTTGTAGCTCTAAATGCTACAGTTCAAAGTCTGCCAATATTTATCTCAAAATATGTTTGACAAGTGCTTGAATGGAGTCCTTCATTTAGATGCTATAAGAAAATCCTGGAAAAATATCTTTTTCAAAGTATCAAAATGTTATTTACACAAGTTTTTAATTTTAGAGGAAAAATTAAATATATCAAATTATGTGGTGTCCTAGTTAGGGTTACTATTGCTGTGATAAAACACCATGACCAAACGCAGCTTGGTGCGGAAAGGGTGGATTGGGCCCACGCTTCCCCATCACTGTCCGTCATCGAGGAGGAGTCAGGGCAGGAACTGGGGGCAGGGGCTGATGCAGAGGCTGTGGAGCGGGGCTGCTTACTGGTTTTCTCAGCTTGCTTTCCTATAGAACCCAGAACCACCACTGCCCAGGGATGGCACCACTCACAGGGAGCTGGACCCTCCCACATCAATCACTGAATAAGAAAATGCCCTGCAGGATTGCCTACGGCCCAGTCTTACGGAGGTGTTTTCCTAGAGGAGGTACCCACCTCTCGGATGACTTAGCTTCGTGCTAGCTTGTGACATGGAACTCGTCAGCAAATATGGAAACTATACTAAATCTTAAGTTTTTATTTCAGCTTACAAGATTTGACATTCACATTGTCAAAATTATGTTCCATTGAAACAAAAGTGGAATTTGCAGTTATACTCTTGGGCGTTTTTTAATTAAACTTTTTGTAAATATTAAAGTTCAGAAGCAGATTTTAGTCCTTTTGGCCTGCTAAGGCCAGGAACCATTCCGTGTGAAATGTAAGTTTGGGGAAAGGTTGGCCCTGTAGTGTGTTCTCGTCTTTACTGACCTCTGTTGCAGTTTGACACGACAGCTACTGCAGTTATCATGACCCGGTTAAGCACAAGAGAGAAGTACGTTCAGATGTTAGCGTGCAATGACACCGTAGAAAGCAGGTAACAAAGAACAGTTCAGAAAGAAAATTAAACTAATAGGACTTGTTGTTTCCTTTACTATCTGGGAAGGATTTCGTTGTGGAGTTTTCTAAGGCTGTTTTCTTGAAATAATCTTAACAATTTACCTATAAAGCATGTCATTTAAGGAATTAAATAGTTTTATTTATTGACAACATAGTTTTATTTGTTGTTGGTTTTTAGTACACAATAGTACATATCTTTGTTATAAAGTCCTAATAGGTAATAAGGTCTTGCTAATTATCATTCTTTTATAACTTAAGAGTATTAAATTTGCAATCACTCACTTTTAATAAGAGAAATATTTTCACACCTTAAACTTTGTTTTATAATGAGAGAATATGAGTGTCTGGGACAGTTTTCAGTATGTCGTAAGTGCGCCTCTTTGGGGAAAATCAGACATAATTCACAACCACACTACTATCACCGTGCTGACTTATTATACAAAAATGTATCTTCTAGAACTATGAAATAAGGAGAAATCTCAGATTTTTAAGATGTTGAACTGACTTTTTTAAGATTTCCTCCTATATTTTTGAAAATTACTTTTATGAATTATTAAAGTAGCAACTAGTATATATTATATATTATTAAAGTTTAAAAAGTAAGTTTTATGTTTTTGAAATTCATGTTAGTTTGCACAGACATCTGATCGAGCATTTAAATGCAGAGATAGTGCTGCATACCATCACAGACGTGAACATTGCTTTGGACTGGATCCGGTCAACCCTCCTGTACATCAGAGCTCTGAAGAACCCGTCTCACTATGGTTCGTGACTTTGACCTCGAAATTCAATGACATTTTTCAGACCAACTGGGTTCTTATTCATACTATTAAAGAATAGATTATAGAAACTAATAAGCAACAGGAAAAATAGTTACCAGTCTCCAATGTGTTCAGAGGCAAGAGTGGACGAAAATGAGAACACACTGTCTGCTCTGTACCTATTCTTTTAATGTTTTAAAATGGACTTAATGAGAAAAAACCTTAAGTACCTAAACTAATTTGAAATAAGTTAAAGTTTTAAGTTCTGATTCTTTTTCATATTTAGCTGCTCTCTTGTTTTAAATTTGTAACTGTTAATTTTTCAATTTTAAGAACACAAAGCAAATAAGGTGTAATTTTATTTTCCATTTTTTAATGCAAGCCATGTCCCGTTGTACTAGTTTTCCAACAAATTACTTAAAACATAACTTCAAGGAACAGCCAGAATTTGTTATCATGCGCGTGTAAGAAGCCAAGAGTCAGCCAGTGTCGTCAACACACCTGTCAAGGCTGCGGTTGTTTGAAGGCTGTGGCAGGGCCTGAGGACTCTCACCTAAGAAGGCTGTCTCATGCAGCTCTTGGTTAGAGGCTTAGTTGTTTCTTGTGGACTTTTCCCGTATCTCTCTTCCTGCAAGATGAATAATACAAGACAGACTCGCTAAACAAAAACTGCCTTTCCTTATTTGTAGCCGTGGCCACACATTATCACTTATTTTAAAATAAGTTACTATTCCTGGCCACATGAAGGGAAGAAGGATTAAAGAATTCAACTTTTGGAGGCAAGAGTATCAAAATTCTTATGAACATTTTTAAAGAGATAAGTTCTTGCTTTGTAACCTGGCAAACTGCGAATCACAGAAATCTCCCGTCTTAGCTGCTCAACATTTAGAGCTGTGTGCCACTACCGTCGTCTGTGGATTATTCTCTGGTCTGCACTGCTCTTTGTAGTTCCCCCCATGTCTTGGAGGCTTTCTGATCAGTTGGCTTTTAGACCAGCGTATAAAGTGGGGCTCCTCTAGGAGCCATCGAGCTTTCTTACTCTTCTTCCCTCCCACTGCTCTCCCTGCCTCCACCTCCACCTGGTGCCGAGAGGTCACCTGATCCATCACCTTCTCCCACCATGCTAAGAGCTCTCCTGTCATGGTCTACCTTCATCTCACACACACACACACACACACACACACACACACACACACACACACACACACACACTCTCTCTCTCTCTCTCTCAAATTAGGGTAGACATGCTCGCACATGATATAAATGTAGTCTTGGGCTTTCTGAGCTGGGCTTACTTCACTTAGCATAGTGTCTCCAGCTCCATCCATTTTCTTGCAGATGTCATGATTTCATTTCTCTTTATGGGCAGAAAAACGCAGTGTATGGATTACTGTACTTTCTTTATCCATTCATCTGTTGATGAACATTCCGTTTCTTTCTGTTGTGATGAACACAGCAACGTACATGGACAAGCACGTGTCTCTGTGTAGTATGTTGGCTAAGAGTCTTTTGTGTATTACCTTGGAGTGGTAAAACTGGGTCATAACCTAACTCTGTTCTGCTTGTTTCTTAAATAAATACCTAAAGATTTGTTTCTTCTACTTACATATTTTTGTGTGTTTGTGTCTGTGTGAGTGCTCATGTACAGGTGGGTGGGGTGAGTGCTCCAGGTAGAAGAGAGCCTCCCACGTCCTCCTCTGCTACTCTCTCTAGCTGAACCTGCAGCTCCTGTTGTCTCAGATGGGTCATCCTCTGCCCCACCCCCTTAGAGGTGTGTTTATGGGCTTGTGGAGGATCTACAGGAGCTTGTCCTGTAGATACTGGGATCCGAATTCCAGTCCTCATGACTGAATAGCAAGCCTTTTTTTTTTGTTGTTGTTGTTGTTTTAGTTTGTTTCTGTTTCCCTGTGTAGTCCTGGCTGTCCTGGAACTCGCTCTGTAGATGTAGACCAAGCTGGCCTTGAATTCACAGACAGAGATCCTCCTGCCTCTGCCTCCCAGGTGCTGGGATTGAAGGTGTGCACCACCACTGCCCTGCCAGCAAGCTTTCCTAGCTGAGGACATTTCTCTAGCCTACCACCCCTTTTTTTGAGGAACTTCCACACTGACTTGGAAGCTTTTAAAAATAGCTAATAACATTCCTTGTTAGCTGTGTATTATTTCTGTGTTTGTGTATAGGGCATGGGTTGTGTGTGCTCATGAGTCCACATGCCCACAAAGCCCAGAAGAGGACATTAGATCCCCTGGAGCTAGAGTTACAGGCAGTTGTGAGCTGCTCATGTGGGTGCTGGGAACAAACTCAGACCCTCTGAGCTCTCAACAGCCCCATGTATCATTTCTAAGCCGTTCTAGTTGGTGAACATGTTCATCTGAAGACTTATCTGCTATTATCAACAATGCTTTTTCACATGTGTAAATTCGTTTGCATGCTAAATTCTTGGAAACGAAGTTTCTAGATCAGCGGGTACATGCATTTTAAAATGTAATAGCTGTTGCTAAGCTGTTGTCCTTAAGAGGTTACATGGTTGTGAGCAGTGACTGAGAGCACTTTTTTCCCACAACCCTGCAGGGTTTATCTTATATCTTTTCATCCATGTCATCCGATTCATTTGTGTCTTACCTGCACTTCCTTCTTCTCGTGAGCACTTCATTTTATACTGATTTTTATGTTGCATTATCACAGTAAAGGGCACAAATATTAGGCATGGAAGTCAATTAAATTATACACATATAGACACAGACACTGACATATAATCACAGTCCAGCTCAGTATATAGAATATTTGTTTTTTTTCCCTTATTATCTTCCTTCCTTCCTTTCTGCCTTCCTTCCTTCTTTTCTTCCTTCCCTTTTTTTTTTTCTTTTTCAATTCAGAGTTTCTCCATGTAACAGCTCTGGCTGTCCTGGAACTTGCTTTGTAGACCAGGCTGGCCTCAAACTCACAGAGATCCACCTGCCTCTGCCTCCTGAGTACTGGGATTAAAGGCATGCACCACTGCCCAGCATGTCTTCAGTTTCCTTAAATTCATAGTATTCATGAGATTGCTTCATATAATTGAGTCTCTTGGTAATAATTTTGTTATTATAACCTCAGTTATAGCAGTATCTCACAGTTCAGTCAACTGTTTTGTGGATGGAAATAGATCATTTCCAGATTTTGATGTACACCTACCTCAAGTGTACTTACCCCCACACAAATACACATGCACATAATTAAAAATAATAAAAGTAAAACTTTAAAACTGACTCTACATGTTTTTGTTGAAATATTGTATTTATGATTACTTAATACAGTTTTAAAAAAACAAAATAAAGCCAGTTGATATTGAAAAGATTTCAAAATAGTGGTTGTGTTCTATGAATAATTGAGCCTCTCTGAGCTCGTTAGATTGTGATTAGTCTATATGAAGTGTAGATGCTCTTCTTTATGTGAAGTTTAAATTGAACCTATAAAGATTAATTAAATACATTTCATTTTTTAAAATAAAGTTTCATGACTTATACAGGTTTTGTATCTGGATTGAACAAAGATGGAATCGAGGCAAAATTACAAGGTTAGATATATTTTCTTCTATTAGCTCTATATATTATATAAATTTTTAGGAAAAATGTCAGTTACTAAAGAAATACAGATATGTAAATTACTTTTAAAAGTAAACTTATCTGGATAAAAAATGTTGAATTGTTTGCTTTCCATCACAAACTTGGCATGTGTAGCTTTTCTACATTTGTTGAATAATTCTTTTAGAATATCTGCTTATATATATATATAATATAGTAACTTGGCTTATTTAGGCTTTGTCATTAAAATTATCCTGATCTTTAAAAACATTGCTAATAAACACTTTATTTTTCTTTCTAACCTTAATTTTAATTTAAAATATAATCCTAGATTTATTGTGGAGTTCTCATCCAAATCTGTGCAATATTTCCTTTTCAAATTTCAACTTTTTGAAATTTAACTTTAATATTTTATTATCTATCTTTAACTATAAAATTCAATAAGCACTTATAATTAAATATTAATGTCTTCATTGTGTTAATACTTTCAGTAAAAGCAATAAATTTTTGATCTACTAAAATATTTTAATTTGTTCTCTGAATATTTGTATATAAGAATAAAAATGCAGAGATAAGGATAAATAATAAATTGTCTCACTTGAAGAATAAACACGTTGCTGGGTGTGGTGTGTATACTTGTAATCCTGGTGCTCAAAAAGGTGCAGGAGGAGGACGGCAGGCATGAGCTCCAGACAGACCCTGTTTCACAGTAGAGAAGAGCCAGGATGGCATTTAACATGGCAGTAGTCACGTGTACTTATCATGCTGCTGTGAAAATGTATATTAAGTAGTTCTTTTATTCTCTGGCACCATTTTGTAATTGAAAATTTAAAATTAAATAATACATTAATGAGAATGATAATTGCACATAAGAAATCAGATAGGTAAAATTATATCTTTCTCTGTTCTGATAACTTGAGTGTTTAATTTTCTGTTAAGTTAGCAAATCACTGTTAATATTTGCCTTATTTTCCATTATCAGTTATACAGTGAGTTGTCTGTATAGAGGAGTATGCATTGTATACATTAATAAAAAGATATAGTTATAGGAGAGCAAAATAGTTTTTATTTCTCATTCATTGCAAAGCCCATGGACAATTTCCCTATAACAAAAGGTTGAAACATAATAAATTTTTTAATCAAAGTTTTTCATGCCATGGAAGCCTCTGAAAGTGTAGAGCTCCAGACCTGGGGGAAATTGCCCTCTTTTGCTGTCTGATGAAAGAAGTGGACATCTGTGATGTCACATGACTGAGTAAACAGCCGGCATCGTGTTGATAAGCATGGGAGAACATGCCCTGCTGTGCGTGCTTAGACTCTGCTTGGCCTCTCTGCAGTGTGAAGTCTCTTCCCTCAGACATGGAGTAGTCTCTGGAATGAAGGTTCTGTGAACGTCTCTGAGGGCAGAGCTGCTCTGTGACTCTGTGTGGGATGTCAGGGTAGCCGTTGTGAGACGTCTCAGTCATCCTTCGAAGGATGCTGGGCATAGTGTTTTCTGACAGTTCCCTTGGAGTCTCAGGTCTCAGGATGGACAGCGCCACAGGGTAGGCTACTTCCTAAATGATTATGATTCTTGGTCTGTAGCCTCTAAGAATTACAACAGAGGTTTTCTTACATATATTTCAAGGGTTTTTTTTTTCTTTTTAAAAGACTTCAGCTCTTCCAGAGCAGTTATGCTATAGCATACATATTTAATAGTAAATTCTATTTTCATGTCTTCCTTATTTTACTAACCTTAAAATGTGTTTTCTATAATTGAACAGAATTGTGTTTGAAGAATCTGAAAGATTTATCATCACTGGACTTAATAAAGATGGATGAAGATGTTTATTTCAAACCAACAGGTATTTTTTCTTATGATGTCATTGAGTTTAATGCTTGCTAAGACTAAAATTTAGACAGCAGTAAATAGACTATCATTATTTTTAGCTGTAAGGCGTCAGTTCATGTAAGTTCCTTTTGAAACTGCAACTTCCTGACACAGGACTGATCTACTGATTCTGGTGACTCCCAGCTGATGGTCTGAGTCTGTAGGCCAGTTATAACTAATAAATTCCTCTGCCCCTTGAGTGCACAGCCATGGATTATCTGAGTGGCATCGCCTTTCCCATCACACCGAGGGTCTGTGAGCTTTATGCCCCATGCTGGGAAACTCAGTAACTCCAGCCTTTCTCACTCTCTGTGGCCTTTGTCCTGCAGGCACAAGGCGGGACCTCTCTGCTTCTGGCAGTGCTTGCCTAAGGTGCACTGTGTGAGTTCACTGCAGCCTTGTTTCTAAAGACACACATGTACTTTGCACGGCTCATGATGTCACCCCATGACACACTTACACACAGCCTTAAAATACCCCAGATCTGAGACTGTTGTATGTTACACAATGTTTTATATGTACAAGATTTTATTCTTTTATAAAATAATTAAATTATGGAAAAGAAAGATTTTCAATATCTTGAAAAGGGGGAGGCTCCAGGAGGTCATGCCTATTTTATGCGAAAGTTCCAAGTCCTTCTCGCACAGGCTGTGTCTCTGTTTAAAGCCTTCAGTGTGCCAAGACACCACGTGTTCCTGAGCTCTCTCCCCTTCTCTGTCTCCTCTCAGCCTTTCTCTCTTGTTCTCAGCTTACTTTTGTTCAGTATTTAAGGAAAAGAATGAGGGGAAGTGTTTCACAGTTTTTAGGATTTAGATCTAGAACTGATTATGGAGGAAAATACTGACTTTATTATTCTAATTAATCATTGTAAGGAAAAGTGTATGGAAATTTTTTATGAAATTCAGAATCTATTTACTTTTGGCATTTATCCTTCTATTTTTAATGAATATTTTATGTATTTGTGGCCATTTCCTAGAAATGTGGAGTTTGTGTCATGCTTCATTTATAGTCAGTGTAATGTTAGAGTCTAAAACAGTTTGCTGCCAAGTCTCAGCCTTGTGTTTTAAACCTTTCTGTTACAAGGGAGAGGGCCCTTTGTTTGTCCTGCCCGCCCAACTAGCTTACACCCAAAATAACCACACAGAAACTGTATTCATTAAAACACTGCTTGGCCCATTAGCTCTAGTTTCTTATTGGCTAATTCTTACACCTTAATTTAACACATTTCTGTTAATGCGTGTATCGCCATGTGACTGTGACTTACTGGGAAGATTCTAACCCGCGTTCATCTCTGGCAGGAGATCCATGGTGTCTCTCTGACTCTGTTCTTCTTTCCAGCATTCAGTTCTGTCTTCTCCACCTACCTAAGTTCTGCCCTATCAGGCCCAAAGCAATTTCTTTATTCATTAGCCAATGAAAGCAACACATGAACAGAATGTCACTCTGTTGACATGCCAAAAATTCCCTTTTTCAGGAGAACCTGTGGCTCACATACACTCCTAACCGTTCCCTTGAAACCTGTGGCTCACATACACTCCTAACCGTTCCCTTGAAGCCAAGTGTGCTGCTGCTTTTTCCAGCTCCTTTCTGCATGTTTGTAAGGACTGGATTCTTTGAGATCTTCTGAACAATAATTAGATTTATTTCATTCTATCAGTTCCTCTTACCTGCTGCATTCATCCCCCTCCTCCTAACCTCCCTACTGTTTTATTTCCAAAACAAGTTATTCTGAAGCTCCAATTTAACTAAAAATATTGCTGAAGAATTGTAAGTAAGCCTGTTATTTTACAAATCTGATCCAAATTTTGAACTCCTTTAAATAGCCATAAAAGCTCCTTATGGCCCCTCTAGTTTATTATCTATCATTTCTTAATTTTAAAAATTAGGCAACATTTACCAAGCATTAGGCACTACAAACAAATTTTGAGGTATGTACTTTTGTCACTCAGTATATTAAGAAAAGTGCGCACTATCTTCTCCATGTGCAATGGAGACTCGGGCCAGGCCAGCTGCCCGGAGCTCATGATGATCATCAAGCCATAGCCTTTCTAAAGCAGCCACGGATAGTCGTCTTCATTCCTCTGCTTTGATAAATCTTGATTCTCCCTAAGATAATGGCTTTGTTTCCTCTCTGCCAGGTCATATTAATCACTTTAAAAGTCCTGCTTAAAACTCATATTTCCTATTAGGTTATCTCATACTGACCTGGATTTTGTTCTCTGTCTTACCTGTGGTTATATCTAAGGTTCATAGATTGTGTTTTCTACATTTTTGAGGGTATCTTCGCTCAGGGGTGCCATAACAAATAAAGCTTTCCTGAAGATCAGAGTGCAGAACTAAGCTACTAGATGCCGTAGAGGTCAGGTACTGATGGCATGCACGCACCTTTAATCCCAGCATTCGAGAAACAGAGGCAGCGGGATCTCGTGAGTTCAAGGCCACCTGGGCTGCATGAGATTGAATATATGTAAAAGAGAAACAGAGCTCAAACATGGGTGATCCCAGCACTTGGGATTCCACGCCTTTAATCCCAGCACTAGGGAGGTGAAGACAGGAGTGAGATGGCTGGGCAGAGAGAGGAATAGAAGGTGGGAGGAGACAGGAGCTCAGAGCAGTCTGAGGAGGCAGTCTGAGGACAGGATCGCCCCTTCTGTCTGAGCATTGATAGAGGTAAGAACTCTAGTGGCTGCCACTCTACTTCTCTGTCCTTCAGCTTTTACCCCTTCATAGCTGACTCTGAGTTTTTATTATTAATACCAGTTAGAATTCATGCAATACAAGGGTCATTACAAGCACACAGAGTCCACTAAGTAGGTGTTAAGGAAATACTTGTTTAACTGATTGATGTGGGATTTCCCTTGGTATGCTGTGATTACCATTGATAAATAAAGAAACTGATTTGGACCTACAGCAGAGCTATAAGAAAACAGAGCTGTGTGGGGAAAACTAAGCTGAATGCTGGGAGAGAGAAGGTGGGGTCAGAGAGAAGCCATGTAGCCCCGCCTGAGCCAGATGGAATGTTGTAGGAGCTGTGGGCTGCTTTCCTGCCACCCAGCTCCCAGCTGCCTGGTTAGCTTATGCCCTGAAATAACAACACACGAATTGTATTTTTTTAAACACTGCTTGGCCCATTAGCTCTAGCCCTTACAGGCTAATTCTCATATCCCGATCAACCCATCTCTAATAATCTGTGTAGCATCAGTCTTACCGGGAAAGATTCAGCATGTCTGACCTGGCACCTTGCTTCATGGTGTCTGGCTCTGAGAGGAGCTGCATGATTTCTGAGCTCGCTTCCTCTTCCTCCCAGCATTCTGTTCTGTTTACTCCGCCTATCTAAATTTTAACCTATCAGGGCCAAGGCAGTTTCTTTATTTAACCAATGACCTTCCTTCATCATTTCCACTTTTTCTGTTTAAACAAAAAGAAAAGGCTTTAACTTTAACATAGCAAAATTATATATAACAAAACAGTTATCAAGTAAAAATTACAATATTTATATCTATTTTATCTTTTTTCATAACTAAGGAAAACTATAACTATCTATATATTCTTTAACTCCATCAAAGACTCCAGAAGGATATAATATTAAATGAGAAGTAAGCAACTTACAAAACTCTAGAAATCACAGAGACATCTCGCTGCCTGGACAGTCACCCAAAGTTCCTCTGCACCATTGGGGCATCCAGCTTCGGCCTACAGTCCCATAGTTTCCAGCAGACATTTCCATGAAGCAGGAAA
>NC_022027.1:56268559-56272790 GCF_000317375.1 Microtus ochrogaster | reverse complement strand
CTAATTCTCATATCCCGGTCAACCCATCTCTAATAATCTGTGTAGCATCAGTCTTACCGGGAAAGATTCAGCGTGTCTGACCTGTAGTACACACCTTTAATCCCAACAATGGAACTTTAGCCTGTAAGCCACAGCCACATGGCAATACACAGATTAATAGAAATGGGTTAAATTAATATGTAAGAGTAGCCAATAAGAAGTTAGAGCTAATAGGTTAAGCAGTGATTTAATTAATACAGTTTCTGTGTGATTTTTTTGGTTCTGGGCAGCCGGGATGAACAAGCAGTCCCCTACAACAACTGATTTCTTAAAAAGCAAGTTGTTCAGCTAATGTGAAAATGTTTGTCTTTCCATCTTTCCTAACAGAGGCAGGAAGACTAATGGCTTGGTACTATATTACATTCGAGACAGTGAAGAAGTTTTGTACAATCAGTGGAAAGGAAACTTTATCAGATTTAGTAAGTTTTCATTAGAAGTTAATAATTGTAGAATAAAAGTAATATTGGAGAGACAACTGATTTATATATCTCCTATAGTTTAAAATTGAATGAGCAGAAAGGAAAAATGATTTAAATGGTTATTTTTCCCTTTGATCCTGAGTTAAGGAATATAATGCCTAAGAATATATTATATTGTCATTTGTGTTTCTTATCAAAGTTAAGAAAATTTATATACAAATAGGTGTGGCTACTATTCTGCAACTTAAAATTGACTTGGTAATGACGATTACCTCAGGATGCCTTCCACATGTGGTATGTGATAAATACTCCATGAGAGTATGACAGGCCCGCTAGCAGGTCTGCCGTGAGGGCGTTGCTGTGAACTCTAGCAGGACAGCGTGTTGCTGTGCTGCTCGTGTCGGCAGTCATCTGCCTGAGTGCAGCAGTAGCAGTGGAGATTGAGAGGTGATGGCCCAGGAAAAAAGAGCAGATTCTGGAGAAAGACACCAAGAAATAGATTGTGCTTACAAGTGAGCAGGACCAGGCTTGCAGCTACAGTAGAGGACAAACATGGGCATTCTGCCGGGTCCTTCCCCTGTTGCTGGAGACATGAGCATAAGGGAAAGGACTGGTAGAAGAAGATATTTGTTCTCAATTTTAAACCATGCTTTTCTATTTTAATTATCAATTAGTTACCACAATAAGGTTATTATATAAAGACTGCACAGTAAGAAATTTGTTTATTGTTAGGAGTCATGTGAGCAAGCTTTGATGAAGTAAAAGGTTTGTATTTTTGGGTAAATATTCTTCTCTAAGAAGATTCAAGATTAACAAATATTCAGTGTCAGCACCATCAGCTGATTTTATTATGTGAGAGGGTTAGAGCATGCAGTCCATCTCCCACTGCCAGTCTGCAAGTCCAGATCTCTCCGCATGTGAAGCCTCTTTCCGTCACTAAATTATCGGAATGGCGGTTTGCCGGCTACGGGAGGGTGCAGAGAGCAGTGAGGAGAGCAGGCTGCTCTGCGTGCCTCCCTCTGCACCACGTAGGACCCAGCCGATCTTGTTCAGCTTTGTAATCTGTCGGATGCCATCCTGATGCTGCTCACATTATATGCTAATGTCTAGCATTTAGAAGCTTCTAAGTGTTTGGTAGTGATTGAATTCTTGAAGAGGTAAGATATATAAAGCTGTCTTTTAAATTCTGCTTTGCTAATGAATAAACCTAGGGTGCCCCTGGGCAGCATGAAAAATAAGGAAATTCAGAGAAAGGGGCTAAGAAAAAGTTTAAAATGAAATTTTTTAAACTGGCAAATACTTAAACCATAGATTTCGATGATAGCCAGCTGTAATGAGTTCCTGGACGTGCAGTTGAGGGTGAGCGAGAAGAGAGCACTGAACACTTTAAACAAAGACCCGAACCGGATCACCATCAGGTATGAAGTCACACAGACTGGATGAAACTTCAGAGGCTCTGTTCAGTTAAATAACAAAAGCTCTCGTGTGTTTTTATTTGCAGATTTCCAATGGAAGGGAGGATTAAAACAAGAGAGATGAAAGTAAATTGGTAATGAAAATTTTCTAGCATCCTAAAATATTGTATACCTGTTCATATTTCATATGTATGAGGGTTTTTTTCCTCTCCTCCCCCATTTTTTTTGAGACAAAATCTGCATTAGTTCCAGCTGGTCTCAAAACCCAGTTTTCTACCATAGCCTAATGTAGCATAGTTAATAAAAACTCAGAGACAGAAATTGGGGTTCAACCAAAAGGTCAGAAAAGCAAAACAGCCAGCTACTGGCTCTTACCTCTACCCCAGTCCGAAATGGCGATCCTGCCTCCAGGAATCTCAGATAAGACTGAGACTGAGAGCCGTCTCCTCCGTTCTATAATCCTCTCTAGTGCTGGGACTAAGGGCGGGCGCCACTACTTACTGGTTTTTGTGGCAAGCTGGAGTGGCTACGTGGATCAGAGGTGTGTGCGACCATAGCCTGGTCTGTGGCTGTTTTACTTTTCTGATCCTCAGGAAATCTTTGTTCATTAAAATACAAATGAAATGAAGTACATTTCCTCTTTCTGTCTAAAATAAAAAGAGGCTATAATAACATAAAGGATTATATACAATAAGTACAGTAACTATATACAATATATATAGGCAGTAACTACATCAACATGTCTAGTCCATTTGCCTCTGACAGACTCACAGAAATACTCCATTATCCTATCTTGTGAGTCCAAAGTCTTGTGCCTAATACTATAACAACTATTTAGTCTTCAACCCCCTCGGAGACCCAAGAAGGAAATAATACTAACTGAGTAAGCAGGAACTGCAAGCAAGCGACTTCCAAAAAATGTGAAGTAATGACAGAAACAGCTGGCTGCCTGGACAGTCACCCAAAGTTCCTCTGAAATGTTGGCTCCATCTTCAGCCTACAGGCCTTGCATATTCGACAGACTTTTCTGTGAAGCAGGATATCCCTCCTTGTCTTGACAATGTTTGGCAGTCACTTTCTTTTGTGTCCTGCTTGTCTGATTAGGACAGCATATTGTCAACAGTTGAGGCAGGGGCATTTTCTTGCCCAGTGGCTTACTTTTACCACAAAGAAAGTAAGCTTCATCTTTGATGCACAGAATCTTAACTGACGTAGATTGGTGCTGCCAGGAGCAGACATGTCTCATTGTCATAAAAAAAAGGACCCTAGGGTTATCAAAACCTCTTCAATGCCATATTCTGTAGATCTGTAGAAGTATTTGAAGATGACCTATCTATCTAAAATATATCTTTGTTTGATCTTGAAAACATACCTAATGTGACTGTAAGTTCAATTATAATAGGTGACTGATTATTAACCTGCATTTCCTTGTTATCCCAAACAGTTGGTAATAATAACTTCCAAAGACTAGGAATTTGCATTACATAGTTATATGAGATATATAGGTATAATGCCTTGAACAACAGTAGAAATATATGCACAGTATGTTCTAACAAAATTAATCTCAAATAGATATCAATATACAAAATTTGTATGCAATATAAAAACATCCAATCCAATGTAAAACATTTTAAACCAGTAAGGTTAATTTAGGTTGTAAGAGCTTAGGTTGTAAGATTAATAAGAAGCCTGAACTAACAGTCCAAACAGTTTATAATTAATATAAGCCTCTTCTTTGGGACTGGACGGCTGTGGGGCTGGGCAGGACAGAGACTTCAGTTTACAGCCTTCTGTGTGCCAGGATGGCTGGTAGGAGCTACCACCCCCAGCTTCTTCTGTTTTAAAATGTGTTTTCTTTTCTTTGTTTTAAAAAATAATGTGTTTATAGAAAAATAAGAAGTCAGAATTTATATGTGAATTTAATTTCCAAGAACATTCAGACTTTAGTTAAAATAAATTGTGAGTCTGGGGATGTAAGTGAGTGGTAGAGTGCTTGCCTAGGTATTCCAAGGCCCTACCCTCAGCCCCACTATTGTGGAAGGGAAGAGCAGGGGAGAAAAGAAGGGGAGGAAAGACAGAGATATAAAGAAATAAATGAAAGGAAAAAATACAATTAGACAAATCTCTTGCTGACAATCTGTTCTGCTGAGGGAAAGTAGACAGTAGAAAGACATGTGCTTTTGTTCATCAGGGTCTCCAGTGAGCATGCATGAAGCATGCGTGAGGATGGGCAGCATCAGAGCACAGCTAGCGCAGCCGGCTCAGTGGGAATGGGATTCTAAGAGAGAAAAGTAGTGCATGGTGCATGGCTGACTGGATGACCCTTCTGTCGAGATGGGGATGCATGGCTGACTGGAT
>NC_022027.1:56265079-56267964 GCF_000317375.1 Microtus ochrogaster | reverse complement strand
TGGGGAGTTTGTAGCTAAGGTTTGCTGTGACCTCTGGCTTCTGTCGAGGTGGGGAGTTTGTAACTAAGGTGCTCTGTGACCTCTGGCTTTTGCCCAGTTTGTAATTACAAATGCAGAGATTTACTTTTCTGCTATTAAAAGTGATTTCCTGGGTATTTAGGCATTGACACTTAGGTATTTTGATTTAAATGATGTATTCAAGGTAAAAAGCTTTTTGTTTGTCTTTGGCTTTTCTTTTTGTTTTAAGACTGAGTCTCTTTATGTAGCTTTGGCTGTCCTGGAACTTGCTAATTAGTCTAGATTGGTCTTGTACTTACAGCGAGCTGCCTGCCTCAGCCTCCCAAGTGCTAGAATAAAAGCTGTGCACCACCATGCCTGGCCAGTAAAATGATTTTTTAACTTAATTCAGTGAAGCCAGTTAACTCGGGAATTTTTTCTTCTTTAGCTATAGGAGGTCATTCTTTCTTAGGTACTTTTCAACCTCTTAGTCAATTTTATCTCCCAGATATTCAGAAAACAGCCTTCTCCCTGCAATTATTCATGCAGATCTATGGCTTGGAACTAAAGTTAATGTGGATTATTAACTGTATTTCTGCAACAATTCAAACAGCTTCAGAGATCGTAGAAATCATATGACCCAATCCTGTTATCACACAAATGAAATGACATTCTGATAAGCAGTGACTTGGCCAGGAATGTGGCTGTGTGGGAAAGTAAGCCACAACTGGAGCTCTTGAATTGGCGGGTTTTCCCAGTGTGCTCTGTTTCATCAGTTACTGAGTCAAATTAAGATTTCTTCCCACAGACATCTGTAGAATGCTTTTTTTGTATTTGAAGTGCTTCCACCAACCCTGCCTTAAGTTAGACAACATATTCTTTTATATTAAGTTAGATAATATATTCTTTTATATTAAGTTAGATAATATATTCTTTTGTTTGAGGCAATGAACTTAAAAGTTGGTGATTTTTTCCCATGGGAAACCTTACCCTCTCTCAGAAGTGGGTGGGAGTAGGGGAGAAAGTAGAGGGTGCAGGAGGAAGGGAGGGTGTGGGAACTGGGATTAGTATGTAAAATGACAAAATATAGTTTTTTTAAATTAATTAACTAATTTAAAAAGTTGGTGACTTCACAATTAGTTTCACCCATATAAAATATGTATATATAATATACATATATATAATATTCTACTTTTGTGCATCTTACTTGAGTATAGGCAAGGAAAGAGTGTGTATGGTGGAATTAGTCTTCTCCTAATTCAGAGTTTGTATAATGCATTCAGTAGATGCTGGTGTCTGGTTTTATCACTTTCATGGCTTCCTTGTCCCTGCTTTAGTGAATTTCAGATCTGTTCAAGTTCCTGAATGTTGTACACCCCTCTCTGTGCATGGCTCTGGTTACTGCGCCTTCCCTCTTCAGCACTAGTTGCTTTCTTGAGCTTGGGTATTGGGTTCAGTGGTTCTAGGAGATGGCATGGCACCCTACACTGACAAATTCTAGCAATTTGTATTGGAACCATCGTGGTCTGGTACTGGAAGCTAGTCCTCTCTGAATCAACACTTTATGAGTTAGTCGTTACTTAATTGCCATGCGCCTCCATTACTTGAGATGGCAGAGGAACCACCTTGCTAGAGAGTGAGATTTCTCTTCCTACTGAAGACAACACAGGAAAGTAAACTCCTATAACATTACTGTTTAAATTTTTCTTCTGAGACAGTCTCTCTGTGTAACCTTGGACATCTTGGAGCTTGCTGCGTAGACCTGACTGGCCTCAAGCTCATAGAAATCCCCCTCCCTCCTACCCCTGCTTTACTGTTGCCAGTTTCGATATGGTTTCTAGCAGGAAAACATGATTTTGAAATGTTCTACTTATTAATGAAGTACTGTTATTAAATGTAAATTTTAATTTAGAAGTAGTTTATGCCATTAATTTTACTCATATCCTACATTTGTGTCTGTAGATAGCTTTACAAGGACATTCCTGCAGTGTTGAAAACACCTCATTCAGTACTTCATCCATTTTTTGCTAAATACTTTAAATTTTTGAGACAGTGAGAAATTGGCTGAATAAAAAGTATGAGAAGCTAACAAGAACTGAATTTTGTGAGGTTGGGAAAGGGAAGTCAAAAGTGACCTCCAACGTAGTGACATAAACAGAATCCCATAGCACCATACAAATCAAAGCAGAGCGAAGTCCTGAGGAACGCTTCAGCAGTCATGCCGAGTCCTGTGCAGTAACCTTTCAAGGGAAATAATGAACTGTGTTCTCCCTAGTCTCATACAGGCTCAGCTGGGATGCATTCCTATACAAGATTTTACTTTGACACAAGATACCTCGAAGATTTTCAGAAGTGGCTCACGAATTGTAAGATGTATGTTAAATCATTAATGGATTTTCATGTTTCTCAGTAAATTAATATAGTATATTTAATATTGGAAATTTTGTTTTAGGGTTGTCAGATTTTGTGGCTTGCCAGGAAAAGAAGTTTGCTGTGCTTTTAAACAGTGTGATTTTAGCTAAATGCTTTAAGTGTAAGCTTTGGGAAAACTCTCGACATGTATCTAAACAGCTGGATAAAATCGGTAGGTACTCAAGACAGACAGGCTGTTTGTCATTGTCTGTAGTTTCTTCTACATTTTACTATTAATATTACTTTATGATGGCTATAGAACTTAAGGAAAACATGCCTGTATAAAGTACTGTGCTTATATTTGAAAACTAGAATGTTATTTGTTCTTGCTTAAATGATTACCAATGAGAGCTGGTGAGATGGCTCCATGGGCAAAGGTGCTTGCTCCCAAGCCTGGCAACCTGAGTGCCGTCCTCCAGACCTCATAGTGCAAGGAGAGCCTACTTCTCTGCCTCAGCCTCTGTGTTTCTCTCTCT
>NC_022027.1:56258615-56264712 GCF_000317375.1 Microtus ochrogaster | reverse complement strand
ACTGTGTTTTAATGATTAGGTAATATATGACATTATCTCTCACTTCTGAGTAATAATTTACTGTATCCTTAGTGACAAGATACAAAACTTTCAAGAACAAATCCAGGTCTTGTGTAGTCTAGAAAATTATGCCATTTATTTGACTTTTTTTTTCTGTTTTCAGAAACAGCAGGATATTAGTGCCCATCTTAGTGTTTCTGCAGACAGGAGGTTACTCTGTTTCTGTTAGAACCCAGTGTAGGGTGTGCTGTAAAATGCTACAATGTGCTTGTCATAAAAGCTGGATCAGACTGAAGAATTCTGCTGTTTCCCAGTTTCTTACCTTGACTTTGTGACCCTACTTCCTAAATAAGTAATATTTTAAAAAGAGTTATTATTCCAAGATTGACAACCTCATTGGTTTTGTGATTGTATATGTGTCTTGGGAAGATTAAAAATGGAAATTATATAATGGAAGCTGGGTGTGGTGGTGCGCTCCTAAATCATGCCATTCAAGATATAGACCAAGAAAACAGGAGTTCAAGGCCAGCACTGGTTGTAAGTAAGTTTAAGGACGGCCTGGACTATTAATTCGTGAGACCTCTGTCTCAGAACCAACTGAAGAGCTGTGCATTGTGGTGCACGCCCTAGCCCTATCATGTTGGCAGAAACAGGCAGTTCTCTGAGTCTGAGGCATCCTGATTTATGGAGGAAGTTTCAGGAAAACCCCAATAAACAAAACAAAACAAAAACCTAACTAAACAAAGTATTATGTGATGGATCTTTAGGGATTTCATTCAGTTGGTTTGGGTTTTTCTGCCCTGGGCGGGGTGCCAAAGACGGGGGAGTCAAGATCAGACCAAGGGCACAAGCTACACAAGCAATCTACCACTGAGCCACAACCCTACCCCCTGTCCTGTTGTTTTTGCTATAGGGTTGACTATGTAGTTAAGACTGCTTTGGGGAATTTGTGGTCCTTCTGGCTCAGTCTCCTGAGGGTTGGAATTACAAGCATTCGCTATCACAAGACTTTTTTTTTTTAAAAAAATAATGTTTATTTTCTTTATATTTTAATGTATGCATAGGTACCCACAATTATTACAGACGAGAGTGCCAGATATTGTAGAGCGGGAGTTACAGGCACTTGTGAGCCGTCTGCCATGGGCGCTGGAAACCAAACACAGGTCTTCTGGAAGAGCAGTACTGGCTCTTCACAGACCGATTCCCTTAACTACAACTTTGTTTTTTGAACAGAGCTCTCCAACTGCTTTTTTTTTTTTTAATCCCACTGGGTTTTTTTTTTCTTTTTTTGAAACAAGGTCTTACTATATAGCTCTACCTGTCTTATACCTCACTACATAGACCAGGCTGGCCTCTAACTCACAGAATCTGCCCGCCTCTGCCTCTTCACTGCCGGGATTAGGAGTGGAAGTGAGCCACCATGCTCTGCAAGTGCTACTTACTGATTTCTATGAACTTCACAGTCAGTGAGGGTGACAGAACTGGGATGGTGGCGGTGTTAGCTGCTGAGAGTAGGGTGAAAATAGAAATCCCTGTTGGGGGATTCGGTGTATTAGCTGCTTTTCTCTGCTGAGTCCAGATAACTGACAGACACCATCAGAAAGGAGATTGCTTAGGCTCATGGTTTGATGGGATAAACTCCATCATCGGGGCAGACCAGGGCAGCAGAATGTGGTGTGGCTCCTCACACTGCGTCTGCAGTCAGGAGGCGAGAGAAGTGACTCCTGGTGCCTGGGTTGCTGTCTTTTCTCCCTTTTCATTCAGTTCAGGACCCTGGCCTTGGTGACAGACCCACTGCATTCAGAGGGGTCTTCTTTCCTCAGCTGACCCTCTCTGGTGTCACCCTCGTCAGCATGCACATAGATGTGTTTGCTAGGCGGTGTTTGTTTTATTTCCTTATTTTGTATGTTGGGAGTGTTTTGCTTGTATGTATGCCTGTATACCACATGCATTCAGTGCCCTCCTGGAGGACAGGAGAGGGTGTTGGATTCTCTGGGACTGGGATTACAGGTGGTTGTGAGCAGCCAAGTGGGTGCTGAGGATTGGAACCCCTGAAAGAGCCATTGCTCCAGCTCCTCTCCCCCAGCTCCTCCCTCCAGTTCCTCCCCCTCAGCTCCTCCCTCCAGCTCCTCCCCCAGTTCCTCCCCCAGCTCCTCCCTCCAGCCCCTCCCCCAGTTCCTCCTTCCAGTTCCTCCCCCCCAGCCCCTTCCTCCCCAGCTCCTCCCCCTGCTCCCCCTCCAGCCCCTCCCCCAGCTCCTCCTGGCGGTTCTTGTTCTAGTCAATCACCGTGAAGATGGCCCATCACACTGAAGGCCAGGCAAACTAAATGTCCCAGTCATCTATAAAGATAGGCATTCTAACCTGGGAAGGAAGTTCCATGCAAGATTTAGAAAATAGCATCTTATAGAAAATTTTGAAAGTAGTTCAAGGCATCTAATAAGTTTTATTCTGCTAAATTACTGTTTTTGGCTTTCTAGAGAACTGTTAGCCTGTGTGTCTGTTGTATTCAGTCTTTCCAGATTAATGAAAAACCAGTCTGCTTTCACACCTGTAGTGGCATTTCAATTGTATAGATAAAACTGCCTGAAGATCTGAGAGTAAAACAGCCCTACTGGCCAGCCTTACAGACCAGGTTATGGTAACACACACCTTTAATCCCAGGAACCACCCTAGTTGCCATAGAAATCGGGTGATGCATGCCTTCAATCCCAACCCTAGTGAGGAATATAAGACGGGCGGGGCAGGGTGAGGTGAGACAGCTCCCAACACACAGTCTCATTCTGAGATTCCAAGAGGCAGGATCACCATTTCAGCCTAAGGTAAGAGCCAGTAGCTGGGCGTTTTGCATTTTGGATCTTCAGGCTGAACCCCAGTTTCTCTCTCTGAATTTTTATTAATCTTGCTTCACACACATGAATCGGTACTATTGAACATAAAAGAGAAAGTAGCTCTAAAACCAAACTTGAAAGAAGCAAGGAGTATGAAGGAGTTGCTTATACTAGAAAGTGACTGAAAAGTTAGAGTAAGGAATGAGATGTCTGTCACACCTTCAGCAGTAACGCATGCTTAGATAAGTAGGCCTTGTTTGGAATCCCTTTAAATAGGATTCACGTAAATTTATTGTAAAACATGAATTTAAAATTATAGGTTCTGAAGGTGTAAACAGGTGAAGTATCCGAAGTAACATGGACTTGATGTGTGTAAGGAGCAGAGAAAAGGAAATGTGACCCAAGAATACTCAGCAAGAGCGAGGAACAGGGAATCAGGTGGAGGCGCTCAAACTAGGAAAATTCAGCTCCAGAAGCAGAGTTGACACTTGATTGTGAATGCATCAGAGGTTATGCAGGGACATAAACCGTAACTTCACATGGTCTTTGGAGGACACACTCAACAGTATACAGACCACAGCTGTTGGATATTTGACTCAATGTTTTTAAAATATTTTTTATTTAAATTTTTTAAAATTTTGCATAATAACCCCTCCCTCCCCTTCCTCTGCCCCTCCCCACATCCTCCCATCCCACCCCATCCACCCCTCAGAGAAGGTAAGGGCTCCCTTGGGGAGCGAATAAAGTCTGTACACCAGGTAGAGGCAGGATCAAGCCCCTTCACCCTATATCAGAGCTGAGCAAGGTACTCCACCACAGGGAAAGGGCTCCAAAAAGCCAGGTCATGCACCCAGGACAAGTCTTGACTTAATGTTTTTAAAGGGATTACTTGACAGTTAATTTTTGCAGCCCTGGGGATTGACATGAGGGTCATATATTCTAGGTAACTGCCCTACCACTGAGTACATACCTAGCTAAAAAAGTTTTTATTCATGTAGTTGCTGAAGTTTCTATTTCATTTAAAATGGCTTAAAATCACTCTTTGGTTAATTTTCCACAGGCATATCATTGTCAAATACCATGGTAAATGCAGGTTTGACTTCCTTTAAAAAAATAGAAGAAGCAAATGCAAGAGAAATTGAACTGGTATGTAGTATTTTCTGTTCCTAGTGTTACTGGGTTCTATTTAAATTTCAAACCCCACTGTGTATGTCTTTATTTCTATTAAATTTATTTGTTTGGGCGATGACTCTGTCAGTGGAGTACATGTACACAAGCCCGAAGATCCAGGTTCAGAGCTCAGCACCCATGTCAGAAACTGGACCTAGGAGCACACACCTGTAACTCCAGCACCAGGAGGTGAAAACAGGGCAGCCTGGTCTTGCTGCTCCTGTGTCTGGAGGAGTCAGTAGGCACCAGTCCTCCTGAGACAAAGGTGGTGAGCAGTGCAGTGATATCCAGTGCTGACCTCTGCTCTTCTCACACTGCACAGACTCTTGGTGCTACATCCATGACCATATACATCACACACACAAATATTTTCTTCTTCATTGTAAGCATTTCAGTTGCTGGTGTTTGGGGTGGGTGACAAACCTGATTAAGCCTGTGAGTTCTAAGAAATATTTCAATGAGAGTTTTAAGTGTTTGTGGTAAGAATATAATGATATAATATGTTTAGATTTTAAGTAGACTTCCGCCTTTCGGAACCCTGATAAAAGAAGCTGTGATGTATCTACCAAAGTATGAGCTTGAAGTGGAGCAGGTGAATATTCTCTTTCTTAAATATTTTGTCTCCTTAAAAGTAAAGCTTCCCATGGCTAAAATTGAAGCTGGGTATGAATAGTAAGATTATTTTAAAGTTTTTTATACTTGCTATTTTTTTTGAAGATTTCTAGGTACAGTGACACCAAGGCCGAGATATTGGTGACTGTTGTATTAAGAAACTTTGAGCAGCTACAGACCAAAAGAACAGCACCAGACTCTCACTACACTACCTTAATCATAGGCGATGCAGATAATCAAGTCGTTTTTAAGCACAAAATTATGTGAGTGTTATGAAATGCTTAATTAATTTTATTTTTAAGTATATTGTACATGAAACTTTTACTGTAAGATACAATAATTAGATCATCACATAATCAACTAAATTACAGTTCCCTGATGTAAGAATGGCAAACATTCCACTTGTCTGTTGAGGAGGGTCAACGCTAACTTTAGGTCTCTATTTAGAACTAGATGAAGAAATTATAAAATTTGTCACCATGGAGGGATTGGTAGCAAGAGAACAGATGCCCCCAGGGCCTTTCTGATTTGCTGTTCTTCTTCTTTTTATGGCCTGACTCCTCTTTGGATACAGGCTTCTACTTAACTCAGAATACAGCCTCTATCTGTAGATTCTATCTCCAGATTAACATGTAAACAGCTCCTGTAACTCATTTTACCTAGTTCCTCTAGTGGGCCTTTGTAATTTTTACTTCAGCGTCTTCTAAATATTATTTTTCTCTCACAATATAAATCTCAAGATGTCAGTTTCTGTCATCGCTAGTCCTTTTTTAGTACTTAGTAGGCCACAAATGGTGATTTACTTAATATTTGTATGAGATAGGTGCTATCATAATTCACATTTTGTAGAGGAAGAAACTGTAGCTAGTTGATAATAAAGTCCAGATTGACCTTGCCTGAGCTCACGGTATCACTACAGCGCTAAGTTAGGAATGGCAGAGCCTCTACGACTGGAATCTGCTAGCTGTCAGGATGCAGGAGGATCCATGAAGATTTCTAAGGGGCTGAGCAGTAGGATGCTCTTCTCAGTCGCTGCTCTCCCACAACCAGCCTCACACACTTAGAACAACTTTGTACAAATCCTTAATTCTGGGGACTACAAGAATGAATTAAGCTCACTAATTTTTTCTTGTCTGTGTCAATATTAGATATAAACTATTTCGAATTCAATTTAAAAGATTGTTGAAGTTGTTTCTCACAAATAAATATAACTTATGCACAATCAAATTAAAGAAGCAACTCGTGTCTTAGTAATAACAACTGTGTATTTTTGTTTGGCCTCAAATGAGTCGGTGCAGCTTGGGATCAACAACTGTTAAACAATTAGCTCCATTGTCAGGTGTAGCTTATGCCTGTTATCCCAGCTGGTGGAAGGGGAGAATGCAAGAGGACCCGCACTTCCAGGTCATCCTGTGTGAGGAGTGAGCACTTCCAGGTCATCCTGTGTGAGGAGTGAGCACTTCCAGGTCATCCTGTGTGAGGAGTGA
>NC_022027.1:56255930-56258515 GCF_000317375.1 Microtus ochrogaster | reverse complement strand
GCACTTCCAGGTCATCCTGTGTGAGGAGTGAGCACTTCCAGGTCATCCTGTGTGAGGAGTGAGCACTTCCAGGTCATCCTGTGTGAGGAGTGAACAAGAGATCCATTGACAACTCTTCCTCCTCACAACTTGGTGGAAGTCCCAGTGGTCGTTTACTGCTACTGCAGATCTGTCTTAGAACAGCTCATCCCTGAAATCAGTAGATTAGTTCATTTAGGGTTTGCGTCGTGTTAAAGTTGACATTACTGTTTTTCAGGGATTCTGTTTTGTTAAAAAATGGAAATTGGGCTAAAAAAATTGATGTGAAGAGAGCTCTTATATCTGAAGATCTTAGCATTAATCTAATTAGTTCTGATTATGGTAAGTTAATTGATAATGAAGATATCAATACAAAAATGTGACAGCATTTAAAATTATTTCCTTTATGTTAGCCAATACAGAAAAATAATAAAACTAATATACTTACTGTGAATAAGCGTTAATGGAAATTTCATATACTTAGGTAACATAATTCAATTTTCTTTATTCACTTAAAGACCTTTGTTTTCTAATATAATTAAATTTCAACTATAGCATTTAAAAATGTTATTAAGATAAATGTACATATTTTCATTATCATATTTTAATCTTTTCAAAAATATTTAAATTTCCTGTACTTCTTACCTATAGTGCTACAATAATAAGGGATATAAATTAAAATAAATAACCTCATGTAAAGACTTAATATGATTTTAATAAGCATTTGCATGCATCTTTTTCTCTTTCTAGTTGGTCTTGATATTCAGCAGAAATTTACAGTCTTTTATTTAGGCCCCAGGAGGTGTGTAAATCAAACAGTTATGCAAGGAAGGTTAGAAACAGACATTTCTCATCCCAAGCACTCAAACAGAGCTGCTGCAGCAGTGTACAATGAAGGTAAACAGCACTATTCATTTCTGCTTTCCATAACATCAGTGTGGCCTGGAGGGGTGTTACCATAGGATCACTCTCTCAATTGCTAGTCTCTGGAATTGTGTATTTAGGCTTCAGATAATAACAACGTACTAATAGTATATAGTAGTAATTATCTGTTACAATTAATATTTTTCAAATTGAGATGTTAGTTGAGCAATACATTATTTGATCAGTCTTTATATATATTATCCATTTTCATGTGTATTTCACTTTTTGGATCATTCTCTGGGGAGGATGGTGATGTATGGGAGTCCTCAGACTTGATGAAGCAGACCAGAGTGAAAATGAATTTAGCTTTTTACCAGGAGTAATTTTAAACATACATAAAGTGTGTAATGAACTCCTGGATACTCAATAGCCACCTTAAACAAGAATCAACTCATAGCTTTTACTGTGTACCTAATGTCTTGTTCAGTTTTCACCTTTTGTAATCTGAAGCCAATACCATATAGTGCACCATTCCCATGTAAATGTTTCATTGAAAATTTGTAAATGGTAACGATTTTTAAAGCTATCTTTTACACATAAAAGTTAATGCCATCCATTACTTAGTCAGTGTTCAAATTACTGTCTCATGGCCATCTAAGGACTGCGTCTGTCATCTTGCTATGATGTAGGTGTGCAAACTCTGGGCCCTTTCGGCTCGCAGCTAGTCATTTCAGCAGATGTTTGACTGCACCACGACAGGGGCAGCTACGTGAATCGCAGGAGTCTGCACTGGGACTCGGTGTCCCAGTGGGCAGCCCTGAGCTAACACTGGGACCTCTGCAAACATCACAACTGTTAGCTGCAGTCAGTTCTCCTGAACATCATCCAAGTGAAGACAGTCAACCAGGAATAGTCGCATTAAAAAAAAAAGAATGGGGGGGGGGACTGCAAACAGGAGGACATACATACTCCAGAAGATACACAAAGCAAAACAAAGAAAAGGTAAGAATGTGAGACGGCTTCCCATCCTAACACCCTACAGGCCCCTCAGCACCCGACAAGGGAGATGAAGAACTGAAGGTCAGCGGCTACAGGACTCAAACAGATAAGGAATTAATTTAGGACCTGGCCAAGAATGTTAAAGTAAGTTTAACATTTAGACAACAAAGTTGTTAAAAAGTAGATAAAAGAATCAATAACATTGTGGAAACTTTTAAAACATGGAGGGTAATTATGGGAATTACCACAGAAATTGAGATGCTTAAAAACAAAAGAAAACAACAAAAAAACCAAATTCTGGAAGTGAAAGGGAAAACAACAGCAACAGCAGACAGAAACCAAAGAGCAGCTTCAGGGATGGAGAGCAAGGCTGCAACAGTAACATACAGTCATAAGTAGAGTGGGGAAATTAATGAATATGACCAAAAACTTGTACAAAACATGCAATACATTCAGGAGACCAAATTTTAGAATTCTCAGGATATATGATGTCATAAATAATTTGTAGTAATAGGAGTGGCGGGGCTGTGTCCCCAGAACCCCAGCCGCCTGCCCGGCCAGCCTACGCCCGAAATAACAACACACAAAATGTATTCATCCAATCACTGCTTGGCCATTTCTGTCTAGCCTCTTCTAGGCTAACTCTCGCACCTGGACTAGCCCATCTCTAATAATCTGCTGTAGCCCACAAGGTGGCTTACCAG
>NC_022027.1:56251741-56254349 GCF_000317375.1 Microtus ochrogaster | reverse complement strand
AGCATATACTTTTGTTGTATGATAGGGCCTCTCTTGGGTATATTCCCAAGAGTGGTGCTTCCCACAGGTCAGGGAACCCTGATTGCTCTTTGAGCTGATGAGGGAGGGGGACTTGATCGGGGGAGGGGGAGGGAAATGGATGGGAGGCGGTGGCTGGGAGGAGACAGAAATCCTTAATAAATAAATAAATTTATAAAAAAATAGTAAAAAAAAAAAGACTGTTTTGAAGTTGTACAGGGCTCAGAAAAGGCCAGATTCAAAACAGAGGGTGCTAATATCAGCTTGTGCTGAATATACGGACAGGAGAGGACCTGAGATTCCTATAGCTTTTGGGAACCATTGAGAAATAGTTGAAGGTGGATGAAATAAAAATCACAATATAATTGAAAAAAAAGAAACAACATACTCATCAGTAATAACAATAGACTCATCAGTAATAACAACATATACTCATTAGTAATAGCAATAACAGACTAATCAGTAATAGCAACAATAGACTCATCAGTAATAACAACAATATGCTCATTACTAATAGCAATAATAGACTCATCAGTAATAGCAACAATAGACTCATTAGTAATAACAATAGATTCATTAGTAATAACAACAATAGACTCATTAGTAATAGCAACAACAGACTCATCAGCAATAGCAATAATAGACTCATTAGTAATAGCAACAACCAATAAACTCATCAATAATAGCAAACCCTTCACTAATTTGAAGTCTTTAAAGTAACTTGTAGGGCTGGAGAGATGAGTCTGTGGTTAAAATCACTGACTGCTCTTCCAGAGGACCTGGGTTCAATTCCCAGCACCCACATGGCAGCTCCCAACTATCTGTGACTCCAGTTCCAGCGTACCTGACACCCTCACACAGATATGCTTGCAGGTGAAACACCAGTGCACATAAATAAAAAATTTAAATTATAGAAATGAAAAAATCAAAACAGCAGAAACTATCATCACACCTTGAATGAAAATGCACTTACCAATGAGAAGACACAGCCTGCCTCCTTTGCTTCCTGTTGCTGTGATAAACCAAACAGTCAACCAAAAGCAGTCAATTTACGTGTTATGGACCATCTTCCCCTAGAAGCAGAAACTTGAGACAGGAACCTGTAGACAGGAACTAAAGCAAAGGCCATAGAGGAACTCTGATTACTGGCTTGTCTCCTAGATTACCACTCAGCTACGTTTTTTATATAGCTCAGACCCACCTGCCTAAGCCCACAGTTGGCTGGGCCCTATCGTATCAACTGGAAATCAAGAAAATCTCTCCACTGACACTCCCACAGTCCACTCAGATAGAGACAGTTCTTCAATTGAGATTCTCTCGTCTCAGGAATGTCAAGTTGACAGTCAAGATTAGCCACCACAAAGACTAAATAAATACAAAACAAAACAAAAGAAGATCCAATTATCCCTTGTCACCCAAGAAACTCACATAACTAGAAAAGACAACCAAATATTTAGAGTCAAAGGTTAGAAATAAACTTATCAAGCAAATAGAAACCACAAACAGGCTGGGTTAATGATTCCCATCTGATAAGCAGACTTCAAAACTACTCAGAAAAATATTAACCACATATTAATAAAGGGAACCATTCACCAAGAGGATATAACCATTGCAAATATTTATGTACTGGGTCTTGGGACCCACAGTTCCATGAAATAATAACAATTTCAAAGGTCACATTGGTCCTGACACAATAATAGTAGACTTCAATAACTCACTCTCATATCTAGAGAGGCTTTTCACACTAAAACACAGCAAATGAACGTAAAACAAATTATATCACCAGTCAACAGGGCTTAACAGATATCTACAAGATTGCATCATCAATAGATAGAGCATAATCTCCTCACTCCTGACAAGACCTTGCAAACCTGTCTTGAAATACTGGGGAGCTTGTGGAATTCCTGTCAGGCTTCTAGACCCAGTTAATTTCTGCTGAGGGGGTCGCAGGCGCATACACTGTCCTGGTGCACCATCTTGTGGCAGTCTTACAAAATGCAGCTTGCAAATATCTTGATTTATGACAAAAAAAAAATTATAAGGCATTTCCTCGTGGTCATCGCATCTTTCTCTAAGTGAATTAAATGAACCCTTTGGGAGAGAATTAACACTGCTAATGTAATTCAGGAGGTGGAATGGCTGATAGACAAGGCTCCAGAAGTGGGCTGCGGAGACCACTCTCTCCGTTGTCTTTGTGTTAAGCCCACAGTTTGAGCATGGACCCTGCATCTGCTATGGGTTAGGTTCTCACATGTGCAGTGGATATGCAGAAGGAAGACAGCTGAGGATGATCAGATAGTGGAGGAAAACGCGGAACATAGCAATCCCAGAGTAGACAAAAGTGGTGAAAGAGTCATAGGATAATCCCAGAATTAACAGATTTAATATTAAAATAGCAACCTTAGAATAAGAATAGGCACAGAGAAGTCAAATCTGTGATTAGAGGCAAACACTGGAGGCAAAGTACAATCTAAGTGAAAGCAAATCAGAGACCAAGGAAATAGACCAAGAGACAACCTAGGAGCCTACAGTCAAGTAGGTGTCCTGAAAAGAGAGAACAAAAGAAATCAGAGGAAAAAGTAGGGAAAAA
>NC_022027.1:56237319-56251515 GCF_000317375.1 Microtus ochrogaster | reverse complement strand
CACACACACACACACACACACACACACACACACACACACACACACACCTTGTTTTGTTTTTCAAGACAGGGTTTCATATGTAGCCCCAGTTTCCTGAACATGCTTTGTAGACCAAGCTGGCCTTGAACTCACAGAGAAATGCCTGCCTCTGCCTCCCTAGTACTGTGACTAAAGGCGTGTGCCACCACACCTGGTCTTTTTATTTTGAAAGTATATTTTTAAAGTTAGTAGTCATCTGTATTAGCCAGAAGATGGGGATATTCCATTATTTTTGTGCTTCTTTCTTGTCTCTCACTTCAGACGTCTTACCTGTCTTCACTGTGGTCACAGAATGACTTTATCTGAGTGTTGTTTGTATTTTCAAAGTCAGGTTTAGTTAACACTATGGTGTAATTATCTACTTTCAGATGCCAGGGATTTGTTATGATGATGATGATGATGATGATGATGATGATGATGATGATGATGATGATGATGATGATGACTTTATCAGCAACAGTGTGTGATGGTTGTCCTTTGCTGTGGATTTGATTGGATTTACCTTCGGCTAGACAACACATTTCTGGTTTCAGAGAAGTGTTTATCATTGTGCTTGGTATGTGCACGTGAGGCTGGAGGTGTTGAATCTTCTTGGAGCCAGAACTGCAGGCAGTTGTGAGTCACCCCGTGTGGCTTCTGTGACCTGACTGGGTCCTCCAAAGGCAGTGAGTGCTCTGGTTGTCAGCTGTCTGTCACAGGGACAAGACACATAGCTGACATACCGTCAGACTCCATCACTGTGACACCTGGACTGGTTTCACAGAGGGATTTCTTTCAGCTTAGTGGTTTTAGTGCACAGGGCTGGCTGCAGTGATTCTGTGCCTTGTAGTGGGGTAGCACCCCATGGGGTAAGGGTGTGGTAGAGCAGAGCTGCCCCCCTGATGGCATCTGGAGCAAGAAAGACACAAGTGGGAGCCAGGGAGGAGACGGGCCCTTCACAATCATCCCTCTAGCAAGCTTAGAGCTAGACCCCTGCCTCCCTTAAGGGCGCTGGATTAGTTCACTGGGGAAAGTAGGAGCCTGCAGGCATCAGTCACATCACAATGGTTGTACTCAGCAGTCAGGGACCAATACGGGAGCCTTGGGGGACCTTTATACCCAGACAATAACAGAGCCTAGCATACTGACCTTCTCAGTCCTCAGAGACCAGACATCTGCCGTTGTAGTGAGAAGCCTCATCCGTTAATCCCAGGCTGCTAAGGATACAAGTACCTAGTTGTTCCATGACTTGACATGACTGAACAACGACACTGAAAATGAAAAGGTCCTCAGAGCTGTTCAGTATTTCTAGGTCGACTAAAGTTTGTGTCCTGCAAACTCAGATCCAGGCTGTTTGAAGGTGTGGCTGTATAAGGCTGCAGACTTTTCAGGAGGACACGTCTGGGTTTGGAACAGAGCAGAGATACAAAAGCAGCTGCTAGGCAAGTGAGGTGCTGCTCTCAGTGGGGCTGCCTACCACAGTGTTGCAGCAGGTCTGCAGTACTTGCGTGCACACCCAGTTCCTGAGAAAGATTGTGTTGTCTCATTCTTTGGGTGGTCTCAGCTTTGCAGTGACAAAATGTGTGTTTGTCACTTAATCCTAGTTGTTCCGACAGTGAGAAAGCTGGTGGCAGGGAAACAGAGGGTTCTTGACTATCTCAGACTTCAGTAGCAGTGCTCAAAACATGGCTAGATTAAAAACTTCTTGTGGGGGTGGAAATGTTAAAGCCATTGGGAGTGTTGTCAGTAGTCATAGAAAACTTACCAGCAATAACTGAAAAAGCAATTCTTATTCCTCAGAACTTCTGTATGCCTTTACTTAGTTGTCAGTGTGATGATAATTAACTAATGTAGAAGTTTCCTAGTCTTAATAATTTTCCTGAGACTTCATTGAGCATGATTGTATAACAAATAGACCTCATACTTGAGAATCATTTAAGAGCATTATTGTCAACTCGGTTCAGTTGCTTGCGTTTACCTTCCTTGTCACTAGCCCCGAGAGTGTAAAACCACCTTGCTCTCTGGCACACCAGCCTGGACACAGTGGTGTTCTCTAGACACTTGCTGTGCTTAATCCCAATCGAAAACTACACCCTCTGGTTTGCCAACCTCAGTGCCTTTTATGAGTCATTTTTAACTTTCCTGAATTTAGATTTTGAGATTGTACAAAATGCAGCTGAATGGGTGTTAAGATTCTTTTTTGTTTGTGAAAATTCTGGTTGGGAGCCAGGCGGTGGTGGTGCACACCTTTAATCCCAGCACTTGGGAGGCAGAGACAGGCGGATCTCTGTGAGTCTGAGGCCAATCTGGTCTACAAGAGCTAGTTCCAGGTCAGGCTCCAAAGTTCAGAGAAACCTTGTCTCGAAAAACCAAAAAAAAAAAATTCTGGCTGGGAATTGGGCTGTGGTGGCGCACACTTTTAATCCCAGCACTCAGGAGGCAGAGGCAGGCAGATCTCTGTGAGTTTTGAGGACAGCCAGGACTGCAAATAGAGACCTTATCTCAAAAAAAAAAAACCAAAAAACAAACAAACACCAAAATAATTCTGAGTCAAAATGTTTAGGGTTTATTTTAATGTGACAAATGAGTCAGAAATACTACAATTGAGATTTAGGACTTTGGATTCAAAGTTTATTACATGAAGGGTTTTCATTTCCCTGTGTAAGCAACAAAATATAGTGACCTGAAAACAATACATTTCTAAAAAGATTATCTTTGTTCTCAAAAGAAACCAAAATCCATACATTATATATCCAGCTATGATCTTGTTTCCTTACCATTTTGTCCTGTTTTGTTATTATTGTTGTTTTGTCAATACTCAAATAAAAATTGAAGTACTAAAAAAATTAAAAAATAAAATTCCTGGTTTACTGCCTTTGAGTACCGCGATCTGTATCTGGAATATCTTCCCCTTGTCCCCTTCCCATGTCCAGATCCCGTCTATTCTATGAGGACAATTAAAGTAGTCTCCCTTTCCTAATGTTACTAGTCAGAACTAAGATCAAGAAAAATGTCTTTAAAGCATAGCAAACGTGGCAGGCCTGTAATTCTGTTTGGGGAACTGAGGCAGGTGGCTCAGGAGTTCAGGGCCAGCACAGGCAACAGAGTGCCTGTTTAGCATCCACAGCCAAGGGCTCAATCCCTAGTGCTGCAACACAGCGAGAAACCAGAAAGCCCACATATTGGTGGATATCATATACATATATTTTAATAAATCCTATATTTGGATACATTTGTTACAGTTTAGAGACACCAATCCGGAAGTGGTCTTTTCTTTCTTTGAATTCTTGTAGCAAATTTTGTGTCTCTAAATCACTTATTAATAACTCAAAAATATTTATGATGTCCTCTGTACTCAGGATGCTGTTACAATGCTGTGAGATTCGCTGGTTTTCAAATGCTCAGCCTTGAGTAGGGAACGAGGTCTTAAATCTCCGTCTTCACTCTCACTTCCATGAGGATAAAACTTGCTGCCGCTATCTGCTGCATTGGTTGTACTTACATTAGATGTAATAATTATATTAGCTGTGGCCGGCTAGAAGCGCATGTGAGAAGCTGGAAGGGACTGAGAGTGGACGGAGTGTTACTAGAATATCCTTTTATCTGTGTGTGTTAATATGTAAGGAAGTACGAAAGTCGTATTCTTGCCACTACCTAGAAAAAAAGAATAAACTGAAAGACTTTGTATTGAATTTGTAAGAGTATATATAATAACAAATGTATTTTTCTCACATTAATTTAGGAATGGCTACCTGCAAAAAACCTGGGAACCGAGAATGCAATCATCATTGTAAAAATAAACATACATGTGCACATGACTGCTGTGAGTTCTGCTAAGATTATTTCAGAATAGAAATGTCTGTAGTGAATATGGAGTGGAGAATGGCTCAGTGGTTACCGCCTGCTCTCGCAAAGGACGAGTTCAGTTCCCATCACCCACCGCTGTCTGCAACTTCAGTCCCAGAGCTCTGATACCCTCTTCTGACATCTAAGGGCCCTTCACTCTTGTGCACACACACATATTTATAATGACGGATAAAATAAATAAAAAATAAACGTCTTGAGTTAATAATAGTGATATGCTAATTTTTTATGTATGATATTTATACCATTCCTACTCAAAATTCTCCAAAGAATTTTCCTTTGTGGTAGGGAGAACAACAGGAAAAAAGTAGACATTAAATTTCATGTTTCAAATGTTTCAAAGACATTTAGTTTTTTTTTCATACTACCAGAAATGTAATACAAAAATTCTAAAATTGCACTGACCATGTTGGTCAAATCTGTTGTCCAGTACTTGGGAGGTGGAGGCAAGGGCTGTAAGTAGAAGACCAGAATGGGCTGCATAACAAGATCAAAACAAAAACAAAAGAAGATAATCTACAATCTCTTTTAATAGGTAAAATCGGAGTTCCACAAAAGGCAGAAGTTAAAGAGTCAGCAATGTCTTCGTATCTGTCTGACTTAAAAAGCAGAGATGCTGTCTCTTCTCTTCCTCCAGTGAAGCGACTCAAGGTTAGCTTTAATGGCTTCTGTCCTTTGCTCTGCGTCAGGAAGGGGGTGGATAACCATCTCATCATTATAATCCATCTATAAATCTACTTTTGGAAGATAACTGTCCAGCTCTTTCCTCACCTTAGTTTAGAAAGAGAAATCTGAGCTTGACTTAGTTTAGTCACGGTTGGAACTAGACAGTCTTGCCCTGTCTTGGCTTTGAACTGGAACAGACTGGAAATTCTGACGTTAACTTGGACTCTTGGCCTTAAGTATGTGAATGAACAATGAAGAGCCTTCCTCCCAGGTGATGAGAGAATGAGCGTCTCCTGCTCGGTAGGACGGTCATAAGCAGACTTCCTTTAAGCCCAAGTCATCACGTCCTAGAGGAGTCCTTGTGTGGGCTTCATACAGTGACAGATTTCAGTGAGGCTAAATTAAAGGCAGACTGGGACATAATCATGAGATGTAAAGTGGTCACCACTTCTTCTGAGAAAACAGTTTTGTGGCCTGGGTGCTGGTGGTGTGCATCTCTAATCCCGGCACTTGGGAGGCAGAGGTAGGTAGATCTCTTGAGTTTGAGGCCAGCCTGGTTACACAGTGAGTTTCAGGTCAGCCAGGGCTACACAGAAAGACCCTGTCTCAAAAAATTAAAAAGCAAAATAATTTAAGTTTCTCTCCCTCACTTCTTTCCTTTTCCCCACCTTCATGCCTACGTTTCTTCCATACTCTTGTTTCTTCCCATCTTTTAAAAAACCAAGTTTAGAGTGGTAAGTAGGGCAGATGTAGACTCTGTCCTCACTGAATTTCTAGTTGAATAAAGAATACAAATAAGCCTTTGCCCTAGTGTAATGAGTGTTTCTGTAAAGGAAGCGTAAGACATGTGATTTTAGGTAAAAAGTGTGCTCAGCCCATGTCTGATGAGCTGGGAAAGGCTCCTCATAGATGTGATTGAGGCTGAGGGTAATCCAAGGATACAGAACGGGCACCAAGATAGTGATCGAGACCTATAGACTAAATTTTAAAGTTCTGGAATATTTGGTGGCGACAAAGAGATCTTCCAAGTAGCTGAAATAATATAGTATGTCTGGAAATTAATTTTAGATAGTGAGCATTAAGGCTGAAGAAGTAAATACGAATTAGATCATGCAAAGCATTTTGTTATTTTAGAGATTTATTTTTTATCCTCAAATTATTTAGAAACATTAAAGTGCTTTAATCAGTGGCCTGATCTGAGTTGGGTTTTTTAAAGGACATTCTGTTTGTAATGAAGAGAAAGAATTAGAAGATTAAAAAATAGGAACATGGAAAGCCAATAGGTTGTTTTGTGATAATTGAAGCAAACTGATGGTAATGTAAGTTAGTGGTGGCAGGTAATGGCGAGATGTGACTGAACTTGAAACATTTTTCAGAGGTACATTAGTTTGAGGGGTGAGGTAGAAGAAGTCAAAACCAATGATCAGCTTTCTGGCTGATTAACTGGGAGGAGAGGTGGGCCCCTCTAGGACAGCGAGAGTAAAGGGGAAATCTAGTTTGGGGGAACAAAGGCAGAACAGATTCAGTTTAAGAGACACTAGATATCAGGCTGGGATAATAACGTGCTCAGTGGTTTAGTCTAGCTAGAGAATTGTATTCGCTACTTCTCTCTTGATATGGTAAAACAACATGGCCAAAGCAACTTACAAAAGAGTTTATTTGGGTTTATGGAGCAGTAGGCATGGTGGCTGAGCAGAAGCTAGAGGCTCACGTCTTGAGCCGCAAGCATGAAGCAGAGAGAAAAGAGTAATTTGCAATGGTAGGATTCTTTAAATATTTAAATTCTTTAAAAGCTACCTCTAGTGGCCTATTCCGCCAGCAAGGCCATTCTTGGTAAACCTTCCCAGTCAGTGCCACCAGCTGGGGCCAAGTATTGAAATGCTTGCACCTGTGGGGGGCTTCTCATTGGAATCCCACCTTCAGTTCCCAGTGCCACTGCCACAAGAAATGAGACACCACGCAGAGGTGTCCTAGAGGAAGCTGGCTAACTGGAAATCAGAAGGGAGGCTGAAGTAGAAATGCAGACTTGAGAGTTGTCCATAGCGAGATAAGAACTTAAGTCTTGGGAGTCAAGATCTTTTTCTGAAAATATCACATAAAGAGCCAGAAGAGAAGGCAAACTTAAACAAACAAACAAAAAAGCAAAAGCAAAACAAAAACCACGAAAACTGTCTATGTTTAAGAAGGGCCTGAGAAGAACTTTTGAGTTGAGAACTAGCCAAACACTCTCCAGTCCCTTGAGTTCTGGGCTTTATTCACCAGTGGTGTCTTTACTCTTTGGTTCACTTGTGAAAGTGATAGTTGAACTTGGAATGGTATTTTTTTTTTTATCAACAGATACAGATGAACAAATCTCAAAATGTGGACCTTAAGGAGTTTGGTTTTACTCCAAGACCGTCCCTTTCCAGTATATCAAGGTACAAAACCAATGTTAATATCTAAGATAAAGTGTTCATTTAACTGTTGCTCCTCTAGATAACCACTTACTCAAGGGAAGTTAGTCACTGACTATTCAATGAAAATCACAGTAACCATTTAATTTCATTATAAAGCAATACTACTAAAAGGGTTTCGGTATCTCATATGTTGCCATTCCCTGAGTGCCCTCTTCCCTAGGAAACTACCCATCCCTAGGTCCTCCCCTGTTCCCTGAGACAGCAGATGCTGTGTTTTACAAGGAAAGCTCCCTAGGAAACTACCCATCCCTATGTCCTCCCCTGTTCTCTGAGACAGGAGATACTGTGTTTTTGAAGGAAAGCCTAACCTTTCCCTGCAGGTGCTCATTCCATACCAGTAACACCTTAGGCTTGAAAAATACTTTCTAATTTGATATTTTGCTTGTGCAATATACCTTCTGACCTTCATGACAACCTAGCTCATAAAATAATTTTCTTATGCTATTTTTAATATCTATTTACTGATTGCTGTTTTGAGACATATTGGTTTGTAGCCCAGGCTTGGTTTGAATTCATTATACAGTCTAGACTGGTTTTGAATTAATAATCCTATTGTCTTAACCTCTTAGGTGCTGAGATTATAATTGTATACCTCAATACATAATGTTTATCTTATTTTCTTAATAAAAAAGCAGACCTCACTCCCAATTAATAAGAAGAGGACCTCAGATGATAATTCATTGTTCTTTTCTTATATCATGATTCAGAGAAGAGAATATTTTATATATAATTTCCTATTCATCTTATCCTATTCAGAATATTCTTTTCTGCATTATAAACTAATTTTTTATTCTTTGCAGTTCAATACTTGCACATAGTGAATTTTAGTCCCTTCACTCTATTCCCCATCTTACCCACTTTCCTTCCCCACTGAAACACTTCTCTCCTGCACACCCTCCTGCTTTCATGTCTTGGCTGTGTGTGTGATCCACTGAGATTAATTAGAATTCTTTGCATAAGCGTTTGTGGGAGATTGTTTGCTGGAGCATAGGCTACTTACCAGTGTCTACCTCACTGAAGAAAGTGATTCCCCTCCCTCCAGCCAACAGGACTTGTCCTGTCTCTCAGATAGGAGGAGGATAGCAGAGTCCTATCTGCCAAGATAACATTCTGTTTATTTAGCAACCAATATGAAGCAAGAGCCAACCAATCAGAAATCTAGATCCAGCACTATTTCTAGAGATCTTGACTTCGGTTATCTAACTGAGAGTAGCCTTATCAATAGATTTTTAAAGACTGCATACTGATGGCAGGTGTCTACTGGGGCACGTAAAGATGATGGAGTATTGGACTCTTCCATCACAGGCTACTGGAGGCCAGGCAGTGGTGATACACACTTTAATTCTAGGACTCAGGAGACAGAGGCAGAGGAATCTCTGTTAGTTCAAGGCCACCCTGGGCTATAAGAGATTGAATGTGTCTGAGAGAGAAACAGAGCTCACATAAAGGTGATCCCAGCACTTGGATCCCATGGCTTTAATCCCAGTACTAGGGAGGAGGAGACAGAAGTGATAAGGGTAGACAGAGATGTTGAAAGAGGTTTTCTGTCCCGCCTGGGTCTGTAGTTGTTCAGTCCCCCAAAAACACACAGAGGCCTACATTAATTATAAACTGGTTGGCCTAGTAGCTCAGACTTCTTATTAACTTTTATATCCTACGTTAACCCATAATTTTTGTCTGTGTTAGCCACATGGCTTGGTACCTTTTATCAGTGAGGCAGTCACATCTTGCTTCTTCTGTGTCTGGGTAACAACTGCAGACTCAGCCTTTCCTCTTCCCAGAATTCTTGTGTTCTCGTCACCCTGCCTATACTTCCTGCCTGGCTACTGGCCAGTCAGCATTTATTAAGGCAGTACAAATGATAAATCTTTACAGTGCACAAGAGTATGGAGAGAGGAATATAAGGCAGGAGAAGATAGGAGCTCAGGGCAGTTTGAGGTTTGGTGGAGACAGTAATGAATTTCCCAGAATTGTCAAGTTAGTAGACCGTGCTCTTTTTATTTATAGGAGTATCTAGTTTCCAACGTCAACTTCATCATACTTCTTCTCTGTGGTTTTGTTTTCATCATAAAGGTCTGGATCTTTAAACATCCCAGAGTTGCCAATGTCGAAACCGTGGAGTGAGCGTGAAATCTATGGAGAAGTTCCACAGGAACCATCTGAATATCATGGCAAAGGTAGATTATTGTTGCTATTGACTTGTGCAGGAATTTGGCATTACTAAGGTTAACAAGTCATTTAAACAAAAACCCAGCATCTAAAAAACTTATGAATATCAACTGACAACAGTTTTTTCTTGTATTTTTGAGCCAATTTTGAACTCTTAGGTTATTTCAAATTGTCATGTTGTGTATCAAAGATTTTTCAGTATCTTCCCTACAAAGTGTTGACTGTTTATCTAAAACTAATGTGAGGGTCAACTGGGAGAATCAGAAAGCCTTGTGTGAACAAAGTCTTAAACCGATGAATTACTACTTTTACATATTTTTAGAAATTTAAATAATGGCTGTAAAATTAGTCCAGTTTCATAAAATAGTTGTGTGACCTGGGGGAAATTGTTTAACCTTTCAGGGTTTTATTCCCATTGTTAAGAGGGAAGTATTGGGAGCCAGTGAGGGGGTTTAGTGGATAAAAGTGTTTGTTTCTGATGACCTGTTCTCCAGAGGTCACTCGGTAGAAGGAGATTTCCCTCCTGCATGCTGTCCTTTGACCTCCACATACACACAAGGGCATGTGTGCAATCACACACACACACACACACACACACAAATGTAAAAAAATATTAAAATGAAGGTATCATGCCAGGTGGCACAGCCTTTATTCCCAGCACCCAGGAGGCAGAGGCAGGTGGATCTCTAAGTTCAAGGACAGCCTGGTCTTCAGAGTGAGTTCTAGGACAGCCAGGCCTGCACAGAGAAACCCTGTCTCAAAAACAGAAACTATGAATGAATGAATGAATGAATGAATGAATGAATGAACTGAAAGCATCAATATGGCTGACTGTTAGTATTTCCTCCATCCCTAAATCTATGGTTCCTACAATCTCTAGGCACAATGAGACGATTGCTAGTTTGAGAGGCACAAAAGTTTTGTGATCTAGATTTGCTTTTATCTGTGTCTTATCATTAAAAATGCAATAATACATAGGAATTCTTCAGCACATTTATGTCGGATCCCCATGTTATTAGTGCTATTTCCCTGGTTCATTCTATTAATGGTGTGCTATATTGAAAGATGAGAAATAGCCCTAACCTGTGAGTGGTTTGTTCAAGAGGCTGTATGTCAATATAAATGAAGGTGAGCTTTGGATTTCCTGGGCACACTTTCATTCTCTTACTTTGTTTCCTTTGGTCACAGTTTAAGGCCCTGGGCAGCCTCATGTGCAGCTCAGTGGAGCAGGGCTTGCGCGGGTTCCTGACATCCTGGGTTCCATCACAATGCGTCACAATGATAAGTAACTGGATATGTAATCTGAGAGGCGCAGAGTTAGGTCTGCTAACTCTGATGACATCATGACCTTCCTTAGCCCTCTGACTTGTGCCTTTCCTACACTGCTGCAGTTCTCTCTGCTCCTCCTGTGCACAGCTTATTCTTCCCCCCGACTGCATCTTCTATGCCTATTGTTTCCCACTTTCTTCTACTCTTTATCTAACTTAAGTATGATAGAAAAGCCTTGTCCGGATAGTTTAACCCCAGCAATAGCCGTGTTCTTGTTTTACTGAACGAGCCGCTTTGTCTTTCTCTCTCTCATCCTCCCTCCCCCCTCATTTTAAGGAAGGAGCCATATGCAGGATAGTGAGGCTGACAGGACTCGGACAGTCGTTCTGGGTCTGCATTCTAACTCTGCCGTTCACTGCAACCCCTCCTGGTGCACTCAGGACCCTTAGCTCAGGTCTCTCACCCAGTTGTCTCAGATGTTTTAGGATTAAATGAGATGATGCTTATAAAGATCCTGAAGTAGCATCTGCTGTTGCTAATGGCGGCAATTACGTGTGTTTGTTATACTTCCCACACGTCAGTCTTTATTGTGAAAACATTCTAAGTGTTGGGAATGTTTTAAGAAAAACATGGCAATTTTATTATCTGTATTCCAGTTTCACAAAGAGAAAAAGGAAAAAGTATTAGAAATTATATGAGAAAGCATTTTGAATCATAAGATTTAATTTGGAAGGGACCTTTGTGCAGTTTCTCATTTTACAGTAAAGGAAGCCAAGATTCTAAGAGATTAAATGACTCGCCCAAAATCACACACCTAATTAATGGCAGGGCCAGAAATAGATTCCACGTCTCCTGATTCCCAGTCCAGTGCCATCTCTAGAAAATGAAATTGACTTTTAGTTATCAGTAGAAAATTGAGTGTTGAACTTACAGTATATGAACTCTTTCGACTTCCCACCATCTCATCCCACCTCACCCAGCTGATGTATTTCTCTGATTTTGCATCTCTCATTAACCCTCTGTTGTCTTAAAAGAAGAATTATTTTTTTATTATGTTCAAGGCTTAATGTGAATTCTGTCTAATCTTGCTTTCTCTGGGAATTTAGAAGGTCACTTATTCTCTCCTCTATCCAATATTTGCATTGTCTACTTTTTGGTTTTGGTTTATTTTTTGAAACAGGTCTCTCTGTGCACCCTGTCTGGCTTAGAACTCACTATGCTGTCCTTACCACCTTTTAATTTGTTATTCTTTTGCCTCTGCCTCCCAGGTACTAATTACAGGTGTGCGTCCCCCACACCCAGTTCACCATCTGCTTTCTATCGTCCTTTTCCCTTTAGCGTATAAACATGCTTAAGGCTTTTCCTTCTTCAGCTGTAGCAAGTTTCCCTCTAGTTAATCATGCATGACCTTTGTGATAACAAGTGATCTGAAATTCACACAAAGGGACTTACACACAAAGAGATAACTGGTTACTCCATATAAACTGGAGGTCCCATTAGGCCTCTGGCTTTAACCTTCTAGCTCCAGGCGCTCAGACTGTCCTACCACACCTCCGGCTTTCTCACACAGTAAGTCCTTCCAGATTTCCATCTTCCCAGTTTAACAGTCTCATAGAGAAAGATACTTTGCACTTGTAGGTGTACAGACCTGAAACACTCTGACCAGTCTGTTTTGAGTAATATAAATCTCTATAGCTGGGGGAGTGGTCATTCTGTCCCTGTGGCCCCAGGAAAATCTGGGAATCATGATCGGTGACTTCATCAGGATCGCCTAGAGTGACAGAGGCTGTTTTCCCTATGGGAAAGGAGGGTGCTTCTACTCATGGGAAGGTTAGCATGCCAGAAGGATGATGATGGCGATGAGGAGGAGCAGGAGGAGGAGGAGGAGGAGGAGGAGGAGTCAGCATCCCGTGCTCTCCCTGTGTGTCTTGCTTTCTTGTCAAATTAAAAAGTACGAGAAAAATTCGCACTCATTTCTTCCATCTTGGTCCTTTCTTACTCACTAAACTTTGGGTTCTTCATCCTTACTTTGAAACTGCTCTTCCTTCTGACCATTTAGTGACTCAGGCGCTCGGGTCCATGAGTTCTTCTCTGGAAGATTTCACACTTCTGATCCTTCCTTTGGAAAGCGTCTCCCTGGGTTCCAGTGAAGCCATCCTATTGATTTCCTTTCAGACTCTTGTTGGACTTCTCTTGCCAGCTGATGTTCCACATGGATCCATCTATCCTCCTGTCTCTGTCTCCCCTCCTCTGCTTCCTGCTCCACCCCATCTCCTCCTTCCTCTCTCCATATTCTTTTTACTGTCAAATGTCTACACAGATCCTCCGAAGCCTTGTCTGAAATCACCAGCTAACCCTCGGTGATTGCTAAGCCTGTCTTTTTCTCAGTACAAATTCACGCCTACAACCACACTCCTGGCTTAGCTGCCTGAAAGTTAGCGGTTCCTGCACTGTCCTCTGGTCCTTGTGTGCTGCATTCCATCCCTTCTCCCTCAGGTCAGGGCATGCTCTGAGAAAGGCAGAGAAAGGGTGACTGTGACTCTCTTACTCGACGTGTGCCTCATCACCGCGACCTCACATCTGTGTCACGCACACACTTCCCTCTGTCCCTTCTGCTCCTGTGTTCACTGGTCCTAGATGTAAATGCTCAGGGCCTCTCCTTATTTCGGTAACTTCCTGTCCTCCAGTCCATAAGTACTGCAGCGTCTGATCACACGACCTGCTCGGAGAAGCCTCTTCAGCGGTTGTCTTGTGCTGGTAAGGAAGCCTCTTCACGTGTCGGGTGACTTTGCCATCATCTGACACGGGCTGCCTGTGCAGTTGCTCCAGAATTTCTGAAGACTCGTAGGTCCAGCCTCTCTCGCCTCTCCCGCTGTTCCTTGGCCTCTCTGCACTGCTCACCTTCAGGGAATGTTGTGTCTGCGCCACAGCCGCAACCCCACAGCCAAGAGTGCTGCTGCTTGTTCGCATGGTTTGATCTTCAGTGGTTCTCACTCTATTTGTTCTCTTCACTGTACTCCATGGCATTAATACCATTTCTGTCCTTAGTGTGCATCAATCACAGTGTACTAACATGAACTGCAGTTGTGGGCACACGTGAACAGATGAAGATGAGGACGGGGTAGTTGAGAAAACTAAGGCTTATACCGCCTTAGACGTTCTTGTTACATTCTCAGAAATCTTTCAAACACTGTTAAAGTACCAAGAAAATGCTAAACATTTTATGATAATTTAAAATGAATTCCTACCAAATAAATCATGTTATAAACAAAGATGATAGTACTGAAAATCTAAAACTTTCTAATCTACTATATATTACTGTTACTGGTGTTCTCAACATTTTTCTGTACAGGAAAATACTGTAGCATGTGCTGCCACAAAGCTATTTACTGTAGGAATTAAAATCCATTAAAATCATGGGACTGGCAAGATTGCCCACTGGGTGGGAGCTTGTGGTGGCAAGTCTAGAGACCCGAGTTCAATCCCCAGGATCCATGTAAAGGTGGAAGGAGAGAACTGACCCCACACAGTTATGCTCTGCTCTCCTCCAGTGTTCTTGGCATGTGCAGCCTCAGGAGCACACCATACACGCATGCACAATAGTAATGACACACACCACACACGCATGCACAATAGTAATGACACACACCACACACGCATGCACAATAGTAATGACACACACCACACACGCATGCACAATAATGATGACACACACCACACACACATGCACAATAGTGATGACACACACCACACA
>NC_022027.1:56236219-56236845 GCF_000317375.1 Microtus ochrogaster | reverse complement strand
TAGTGGGCCTATCAGTTCATGTTCCAGTAACTAGAAATGTCTGAACGAAATATCCGTCAGTGCTTGACAGCATGTGCCTTTGAAAATTGGGGCTCAAGACCTCTGCATAGCAGTTGAAAGATGTATCACATATCAGTTCAAAATGCTGCTTGTGTGGTTTAACAAGTGCCTACGCTCTTGTACACACATAACAGATTTTCTCAGGTGGAACTCTTGTATAACTTCAAATGAAAGGACTCCTCAAACAGTGATGTTCAGCAGACACGCTAACACATCTGGAAACCACAGTGTTGCGGGCGAAAGCAGGTGTTCTGAAGGTTTGGATGTGAACTTTGAGTTGGGAAATGAAGTTTGGGATGACTTTGATGACGAAAGCTTAGTAGAAGTTATGAGCGTTTCAGCCGGTGCCGAGAAGACAGCTGTATCAGGTAAAACTGCCTTTTTTCATAAAGTCATTCATTAGAAATTCTTCTTTTCATAAAGTCATCCATTAGAAATTCTTTTTTTATAAAGTCATTCATTAGAAATTCTTCTTTTCATAAAGTCATTCATTAGAAATTCTTTTTTTCATAAAGTCATTCATTAGAAATTCTTTTTTTCATAAAGTCATTCATTAGAAATTCTTT
>NC_022027.1:56234813-56236119 GCF_000317375.1 Microtus ochrogaster | reverse complement strand
TTTTCATAAAGTCATTCATTAGAAATTCTTTTTTTCATAAAGTCATTCATTAGAAATTCTTTTTTTCATAAAGTCATTCATTAGAAATTCTTTGGCTATTTTTATTTTGGTCCCTGAGACTCCTTTTTCTTGCCTTTTTGTATGTGTTTATTTAAGTAAGGTTATAATTTTTATCAGAACTAAAAAGAGAAGTATGTCTTCCACAAAGAGTGTTTTCCCTTGAGGGTAGAGGCCAAGGTTGATCCCTTGTGAGGATGTGAGAAACAGAGTGGGCTTTTCTGCCCTATTTTCCCTCTCTTTTTTAAAATTTGTTTTATTATTTTACCTTATATGTATAAATAAGTATTTTGCCTATATGCTGTGTACATACATGCAGTGCCCAAAGACACCAGAAGAGGGCATTTGATCCCCTGGACCTGGGTTACTGATGGAATGAGCAGCCCTGTGGGTGCCGAGACTAAAACCCAGGTCCTCTGGAGGAGCAGCCGGTGCCCTTAACCACTGAGCCATCTCTCCTGCCCTCTTGTCTCTTCTTAAAGGTTCTATTTAAATCCATTCTGTTTATTAAGCTTTCCCTCATAAAATGGGACACTCTGGCCTTCCTTCTGAGTTCATACAGGTCCACTACTCTGTGGAATAAAAAGGTATTATGATTTTAAGAATATTTTTCTGCTTGCAAGAAAAGAAAATAGCCTTGGCTTTTGGTGGAAATGCTCACTTTTCAGGAATAAATAATTGAAAAGTAAGGGAAAAGGGCTAGTGCTTTATCAGAAGGTGCATTTAAATCATACATAAACCCACAGTCATAAGACTTCACTATTGGATACAGACAAATTTGCTAAAACAGATAATTGAAACTCTTAGTAGTTACGTGACTAGAGGCAAAAATGGTGACCCTCTTCCATGGGGGCAGAGAGAAAAGCCAGTTCCTCAGCCTGTGGAACATCCTTCTCCCACGGTTGCTTCTTGATATGCTCCACCTGCAACTTCTCTGATTGAGACAATCAGAGAAGAGCAACAGCCTCAGGAGCCAGCGAGAATTCAGATGTGATTGTCTTGGAATCCTACAGAGCGCAAGCTTTTCTCAGGACATCAGAACTTGTTCAGCTACACAGGATAGGCCTGGAAATGTGTGATGTGGGCCACTGGGTGTGTTTCTTAGTTCCCGAACTCAAGACTGGATGTGTCCTGCAGGCTAGAAGTCGGTATATGCTGACCTGTGACGGTGCAGAGCTGTTGCTGGGAGACCACTTCCAGTGAATACCTCCCCATGTGTAGATACTTAATTACATGCAGACCACTTCCA
>NC_022027.1:56232431-56234243 GCF_000317375.1 Microtus ochrogaster | reverse complement strand
AGCCCTTGCAGAACGTGTACCACGTGTCTGTTAGCTGTCACCACTGACCACGTCCTTCTTACCATCCTGGGTAGAGAGAGCCCTTGTAGAACGTGTACCACACGTCTGTTAGCTGTCAACTCGCATTGTGTTTCTAAAGCTTCTCTCTTCTCGTAGGATTTGGAGACACTTGTGATTTGAGTCCCTGGGGAAGTAAGCTACCCTTCCAAAAGTCAAGCAGCAAATTCCAAAGAGAAATCTCAAACAGGCAAGCTTCAGAACTTTGGTCTATAAGTCTTAGAACTTTATACTTTCTTGAAACAGAACTGGAGATGGGTTTATCTCATTAGATGTCAGAGAAGCATTAACGTGTTAACAACCTAAGCATTGTTAACATTCGAGGTCCCTCTCTCACTGCTGTTGTCAGCCCTCTCATCAAAATCACCTGGGAACGCTTATCAACGGTGTGAGTTCTCCCACATCAGACCTCCTGAACCATGGTCTCTGGGGTGGAGTCCAGAAATTTCATAGTTTCTAAAACAAGTAGGAAAGAGACAAATAGACAGACTAGGTTTAAAATTTTAAACAAAAGGACATAGGTCTTAAAAAGACAGGCCGTGCACGAGGGTCATTGAGGTGTGTTTGTGTGGCCATAGAAGTAAGGCTGACACTGTTGAGTGGGAGGGCCTTGGGTGCTGTAATAAGGAGATCTAGCAGGACAAGATTCACAGACTCGGGGGCCTGCAAGATTTGGGGAACCAGGATGAGCTGTGGACTATCCCCATAAGGGGAAGACACTGTTAAGCTCTGGCTGTTATTGCTGTCTATGAAATATAGGTTTAGTCTTGGCAGACATTGTGATTTTTCAAGGGAAGTCAGGAATGTGACATTTATGTGACATTTTGCAATTTTTAAATTTTGGCATCTAACGCCAAGAAATGATGCCCTTCGTATCACTTCCATCACAGCGCCACAGCTGTCTCTGTAGACTCAGCTCGGGAGTTCCAGTGGCTCCCCCATGACTGCTGGTGCAGTCATTCAGTGTACTCAAAAAAGAATTAGTTATTCTAGCAGCAATTAAAGAGTGAGTCACAGAGGGTAGGACCATCAGAGGTGTTGTGGCCAATAAGACAGACAGCCCTGGGGGGCTGACGGCGGAAAGGGCTGGCAGGTGGACTTCTCTCACATCTCAGAGACGCTCCTGTGGGATGGTTGGCTGGAGAGCACTGGCCACCAGGCTGGACGACTGTGTCCATCTTCAGAATCCACATATCGGAAGGAGAGAGACAGCTCCACACCTTAGCCTTTGACCTCCATACTTGTGCCCACACACGTGCAAATGAGCACCTGCACCCCCACACACATACACACACGCACGCACACACAAAGTAAAACAAAAAGTTTGTTGAGACAGGATCTCTCACTGGTCTGGATCTCCAAGTAGACTAGGCCGGCTGGCTTCCATAATCCTCCTGTCTCCATTTCCCAAATCCTGGGATTGCAGCATGCACCATGTCACACAGCTGTTTCTACCTGAGTTCTAGAGCTCAAACTCAGGTCCACGTGCTTAACAAGCCAAACACTTTCCCAAGAGAACTGTTTTCCCAGCTGTGATGTTTACGTTCATGTGTGGTCTGTTTCTGTGTTAGACCTCACCCGTGACTGTTTACTGCTTTGTGTCCAGCTCCTAGCTAATATATGGTGTAATAAGTGTATTCTAATGTGTGAATATAATAAAATGTTGTGAGTTCTAGTATGTGGTTATATGAAGGAAGATGGTAACTGCGCGAATCCAGACACAGAAGGGGGATAAAGGTCAAACAGTGGGAGTTT
>NC_022027.1:56230971-56232075 GCF_000317375.1 Microtus ochrogaster | reverse complement strand
GGCACACCTCTGTGAGTTGAGGACAGACTGGTCTACACAGTGAGTTCCAGTACAGCCGGAGTTATGTAGTGAGACCCTGTCTCAAAAAGGAGGAAGAGGAGGAAGAAAAAGAAGAAAGAAAATATACTAGTTCTCAATGAGTATAGGAAACAATATCAACTCTTTTGTAGTAAATATAAGCTTTATATTCTCCAGAGTAACTGTTAATATAGAACAGTTTGTTTTTCTTTCATAAATTTCATAAATAATTTATTTTTTCAGTTATGCTTCATCACATGAAAAGCCAGATATTTATCTATCAGATTGTGCTGTGTCCAAGTCTGGTCCATCTCCTGTCACAGAATCACCTCTACAAACTGGAAGTGCAAACCTTGTAAGTCATGTACTTTTTGTTTTTATTTTAACTTTTGTTTGAATGCTTAACTGTCAGTGATTGCTGTTTGTTTGTTTTTTACATTAAAACATAGGTCAATTTTCAAGAGAGAAGGCAGCCAACTCTCTCACCAGTGATTGAGAGGGTAAGTTTTACCCGCTCTAACAAAACGCCACAGTCTCTCAACCTTCAGGGAGTGGATATTTTCATTGGAAACGGTGACTCTAGAAAGGAAATTGATCTCAGGTAGGAACTCTTCAAACACAGTCCAAGGCCTTACCAGCAAATACTTTTACAAACACATTTAGCATTGTTTGATTCATTTTAAAGATGCGTGTGTGTGTGCGCGCACGCGTGTCTACTAGTGAGTGCAGGAGTCAGGTCCTTCTGGAACTGGGGTTACAGGCAGTTGTGGGCTGTCTCGTGGATGATGGCGTTGAATTCGGGTCTTCTGGAAGAGTAATGCATGCTCTTAACGACTGAGCCACTGCTCCAGACCCAAGATCAGAGACAAACCCCTTTGCTTACTAAAAGCATGGAAATTGTGGATCTCCTGAGAATAGAGATCCTTAGTACCATCAAGAGTAGAAACTAATTTTCAAACCCTATGCTATTTAACTGTAAAACGCTGAGTTGATAAAGCTGTTTTTACTCATTTTATTGACAGTATAAACTGTAGTGTCATTGGAGAAATACAAATGACATCAGCCAACTTATACATGTTCCAGTCA
>NC_022027.1:56207899-56230871 GCF_000317375.1 Microtus ochrogaster | reverse complement strand
TCTCTCTCTCTCTCTTTCTTTCTATCTATCTTTCTTTCTTTTTCTTCCTTCCTTCCTTCCTTTCTCCTCCTCCTCCTCTTCTTCTTCTTCTTCTTTTTTGTTTTTTTGAGACAGGGTTTTTCTGTTGCTTTGGAACCTGTCCTGGGACCAGCTCTTGTAAACCAGGCTGGCCTCAAACTCACAGAGATCTGCCTGCCTCTGCCTCCTGAGCACTGGGATTAAAGGCGAGTGCCACCACTGCCTGGCTACTGCTGACCTTTTTTTAAAGGGAATCTCTGCAGCAGTTTCTCTCTCTGTGGAGAGTCCTAGCTTAGAAACCTGCTCACGCTTTTATTGAGTAGCTTTACTTCCTAATGTAGTTAAAGAAATAATTAAGAGGTTTGTTCCTTACCCTTTGCAGTGTACAGTCTCTTGTAAACTTTTACCCACAGCCAAGGTCATCGTTATAAGTATGTTTGTTGTGTTAGCTTGACAGCAGTCTTCACGCTTACCCACACTGTAATGTTCCGTTACTTACTCTGTGTTCTAAAATAAGCTGGCTTACATACACATACACACAAATCATTTTTACATTTGCTTTTCCCTCCAGTAAGTATTATCCTGATGATGCAGCTGAAGAAATGAAGGCTCTTCTGGGAATATTTAGGGATATTTTCTAAAAAAAAAAAAAAGAAAGAAAAGAAAAGAAGAAAAGAAAAAGAAATAATTATTTTGTTAATAAGCAAAGTAAAACATGTCTAATCCCCAAAGAATGCTTTTTTATTTTTAAAAATAATTGACAACCATTCAAAATTTTTCTCTTAAATTTGATCCATTTCTTGACTTTCTTATAACACAATATGTGAACTGATGTATTTTTATTTCTGTTATAAATTCTTGAAGAATAGTTTTGCTTTCGAAAACTGGTAATTATTATTATAAGTAATTTTAATTAAATCAATATTAATAGAAACTAAGGTTTCATGTTGTATTTCTTAAGAAAGGTGTCTGAGAGCGACATAAAGCTGTGAGTCTGCTCGGTGTGCAGCGTATCACAAACGCGTTCTCACGTGTCCTGTCCTCTCTCTGGGCTTTAAGAGTCCAGCTTTTGAGCAGTAATAAACGAAATGTTAATTGGTATGGATTATTGTTTAATTTGCCTTCTTTTTAAGGTATTTATTTATGTGCATATGTGTGATCCTAGATGAGATTATGTGCACCATGTGAGTGCAGGAGCTCACAGAAGCCAGAGGCTGCACTGGATCCCCTGGAACTGAAGTCACAGATGGCTGTGAGCCGTCATGTGGGTGCTGGGAACTGGCCCGGGTTCTCCGCAAGAGCACAAGGTACTCAGCCACCACACCATCTCTGCAGCCATGGCTTTACCATGGCAAAAGATGAAACAACTAAAGAAATTTTATAACTGTGATGTGTCTCTAAGCATAAAAATATAGAGGCCAGAGAAGAAAAGAAGAGGAATTTGTTAGTGAAATAATTATTGTCATTGCTAACAAACATTAGGGAAGTGTACTAATCTCCATCAGAAGCTTGGACAAAGCTGAGGAGTCTGTCTCTGCTGAGGAAGCCTGGGGTCTCTGTGTCTGAACCCAGGACGCACAGCCTGTGGAGGTCCTTCACATCCATAAAATGAAAAGCAGTGCACTGAAACCTGCTTGATAACAGTTTGATTCAGTGCGATCCGTTAATGAAAAGCACTGTGTTTGGTCCTTCAAAGGACGAGGCACCATCTCTGCTCTTACAGCGTTTACACGCTAGCAGAGACAGTGATGCCGTTTCCTGGAGAGTGTAAAAGCTACGCTTATACTATGCTGCAGTCTGTTCAGTACACAATATCATTCATAGGTTTAAAGCCATGTGGGCATCATAATTTAAAAAATACTCTGTTGCTAAAACATGCTAACAGTCGTCTGAACTGTTGGAAAACTGGCAGCAATAAAATGCTCCTTGCAGGTCGTGTGACCTGCGGGTTGTGCACGATGCAGTATCTGCAGAGGACAGTGCACTAAAGGAAGACAGGGTGAAGTGTGCCTGCAGAGGTAGCATATAGAGTGCACCGCCGTCACTGGAGGGATGGCTTGCAGACAGCGTGCTCTGTGGTGTGCCTAGGGTTTCTGACTTAGGTCTGGAGTGCTGCTAAGTGGTTTTCATTTCCAACAATTTCCCCATAGGTGCTGTGCTGTAGACCCAGGGACCAGACTGTCACCCAGGTTTTAAGAACTGTGGGATACGGTCCTGGCTGCGAAGTTAAGGTGACCTTCAGAGAGAAGTTAAAACTTGACCCTTAAAAAAGTGACTGATACTTTATTAAGGGAATATATAAGAATGGACACTCTAGAAAGATGTAACAGCCTGAACACAGAGCCAAGGAGGAAGTATCTGTTTGGGGAATAATGAGGTGTGTTTTACAATAGGTCAGTGCAATCGAGGTTTAGATTGTAGCAATGCCGTACTGTGAAGGCCTTAAAATGAAAGCCACTCTTTAATCAGTAGACTAATGTTTCTCAATATGCGTTATCATCAAAGTATGTGTAGGATATTAAATATATAAATTCCTGGGCTTTATCTCAGGTCTAGTGGATCCCTCCTTAGAGGGACTAGGAAATCCTGTAGTTTAAATAAGCACACCAAATGGGTTCTTGTGGAGGGGTTAGAGATGGGAGACAGGGTTTCTCTGGAGCCCTGGATGTCCTAGAACTCCCTCTGTAGACCAGGCTGGCCTGCCTCTGACTCCCGAATGCTGGGATTAAAGGCATGTGCCTTCCCCACCTGGCACAAATGATACTTATAATCAGATCAGTTAGGGAAGTCTCACACAGTAAATTCTCATCTTAAGTAATAAAAACCAATGTCAAGTTGACAGTGTTGTAGCTGTGTGCCATTTTACAAGTTTCCTGAACAAGTGTTGGTGTGTTCAATGTGTGCAATGCCAACAAAAAACCGGTTATTTATACTAACCCCTTATAGGAAACCAATTGCTGCTGTTCTTTCCATAAAGTGAGTAACCACCCTAAATATTCCTAGTTACAATTCAAGTTTGTGTTTATTCATGGAATGAATCATATGTTAGAGCTGCTAATAAAATCTCTGTGTGGAGCTGGATGCAACTCGGTGGTAAGAGCCCTGGCTACTCTTGCAGAGGTTTGGTTTCCATGGCCTTACAGCCACCTCTAAATCCAGTTCCAAGGGATCCAACAGCCTCTTCTGCCCTCCATCGGCACTGCACACATTCGGTACACAGATACACATGCAGGCAAAACATTGTACACTTTTAAAAGTTTCATTTGAGAGTTAAATGTCTTCAAACGTTTCCTCATTTTAGACATTCCTCAGGGGCTATATTTGTCATCTTGTTAGCATAATGGCACCCACCTAACAGGTATGTATTAAGAATTTAATGAGCAGCAGGCAGTGGTGGTGCACACCTTTAATCCCGGGACTCAGGAGGCAGAGGCAGGCGGATCTCTGTGAGTTAGAGGCCAGCCTGGTCTACAGAGCTAGTTCCAGGACAGTCAGGGATGTAACACAGAGAAACCCTGACAACAAACTTAATAAGTAGCCATTGCATAAAAGCTTTTAGATCAAAGATGGATGGCCCCAAAGTAGCTGTTGGGGTGCACACATACACACCCCCCATACCACACCTCCCCACACCACACACACACTACCTACACACACCAAACAAACACACACCACACACACACACTACATACACACACACCATACACACACTACACACAAACATACACACCACACACACACACAGATGTTTTTGAAAACCACTTTAAAATGGCCTACTGAACAGTGGGGTAGGAGGAGATAATGGAGTATTCCTTTGAATTACATAAGGACTTGAGAAGCAAACCTTCAATAGATGGATTATCGGCATAAAAATACTGTTCCTAGACCTCACTCCTATACTTTCCAGTCCTCTCAAACATATCTCACTACTCACAGATGCTCTTCATCAACTGTTAGTTGGTGTATGATCACAACATACAAATTGTTATTATTAGCATAAATAAAATTAATTACAAAATAATTCTGAAAGTTCTATTCTAGAACCAAATAAATAACTTGAACTGTTCTAAATTTTGACATGATATACTCCTTAGTAGAGTCATGTCTTTATTGTGAGCCTGTCTCTAGGAAATATCCTCACCAGGCATAGTAGGAACCACTCTTTGCAAACCCCTAGCCTGGGGTCATAGGGTCATAGTCACCCGTGGAGCTATAGATGCTAACTGGTGTCTGCATTTAAGGACATTAAGGGAGTATAAAAGTGCCAGGGAAGACGTTAGGGGAAGTACAAGTGGGTCTTAGCATCAGGCAAGGTCATCAAGCTAGGAATCTCAGCTAGGCTGTGGTCAGTGGAACAAAGCAAACATCCTCTAAGTCAGGGAGCAGGAGATAGACAGTCCAGGGCTCGGAAGGAATCTGGATGTTAACAGGGCTCCTGGTGATCTTGTGCATACTAAAGTGTAAGAAGCTCCTACATGAAAGAAGGGAGGCAATATTGCCATTTTAGAAAATCCAACCCAAAACACATCTCAAGAGTGATGACTATTCCTGTTTTCTGCACGTTTCCCACTTTGTTATGTTCTCACTGTGTAGCTCTGGCTGACCTTGAACTCAGAGATCCTCCTGCCTCTGCCTACTGGTGCTGGGATTAAAGGTGTGTGCCTGTGTTCTGCTTGTGTTTCCTACTTATAAGGATATAGCTCTGTTTAATTGTCTTTCAGAGTAGGTGTTCTTCAGCAACTGTGTAATTACATTTTTAATGCTCTTGTATCAGCCGGGTGGTAAGCTTGAGGGTACTCAAATTCTAGAGGGCTCCAGAGTTCTATTTTAATTGCCATAATAAAAGCAGATAATTCACAAGAGTCATCTTTATTTCTGTTTGAAAACCTTCCCCTAGCCTAACAGATCCCTTGAAGATTCTTACACACTTCAGCAAAAACCCACAGAAACATCGGGCAGTGGTAGTGCACACCTTTGATACCAGCCCTCAGGAGGCAGAGGCAGGCGGATCTCCGTGAGTTAGAGGCCAGCCTGGTCTACAGAGTGAGTTCCAGGCCAGCCAGGGCTACACAAAGAAACCCCGTCTCAAAAACAAACAAACAAACAAACAAACAGAAAACGAAAACCTCTTACCATTCATTCCAAATGATTGAGAAAAATGTGCATTAGCTTGCATTTGTACATACATGTTACAGCTATGATTTTTTTTATGTAATAAAAGGAATTAGGGCACTGGAGAGATGGCTCAGCCTTTAAGTGCACTGACTGCTCTTCCAAAGGACCTGGGTTCAGTTTCCAACATGCACACGGTGGCTGACAGCCATCTATAACTCCAGTTCTAGGGGATCCAGTGCCTTCTTCTGGCCTCTGTGGGTATGCATGAGGTACACAGACGTATGTGCAGGCAAAATACTCATACACATAAAACAATTTTTAATAATAAAGGAATTATAGTTAGTTATAGTTGACAGCAGTTGGCTTTGGTCCCTTAGGAACTGCACAGACAGTGTCACTGTGCTTTGATTCCTTTGTTTTGTGAGCTTCTGTGGTGATTGGTTTGGAAACTAAAAGCCCTTTTATCTGTGAGAAATTAGAACTCTACCCTTACATATACCCTAGGGGCTTAATCCAGAGCCTCAAGCCCATCCAAGCAAGTTCTGTACCACTAGGGCTATATCTCCAACACAAACATTTCCTTAAGCCCAAATAATTTTACTACTATTTTTTTCTAATTTGAAATAGCATGCCAAAGTTTTTAAACAACTAATTTTCAATTTCGTTTCTCTTATAAAAATATTTTTATCCTTTCTTTCACTAGTGGGTACAGTTCTAAGTATGGGGACTAGTTGAACGGTGCAATAAACGGCACAGAAAAAGCTAGTTCAAAGCTTCGGTGTAGGCAAGAAAGAACGCTTCCAATGCTAAATTATTTGCCCCTGAATTCTTGGAAAATAACTAGTCTTCCCAGCACCGGAACCCGGGTTGTTTCTACACTTTTCTGATTTTTTTTCCAGGTTCAGTTATTCTTTGGAGCCTTGTGTTCCTGCTTTTCTTCATTTAGGGTGTGACTTCTAACAGAACACACATTTTTCTTCCTGTGTGCCTCTCTCCTTTGAAATTCTGTAATGATTCCGTATGTACCAAACGAGACTTCCATACTTAGTTCCCCATCTGTGCCATGTATTTACATACGGCCACCTTTGGCTGTGTGAACGGCGTTATCGGGCGTGGGGAAGCCACAGCGCATGTGCAGGCCAGTGGGCGTGCAGGAAGGAGCCAGTTATTTCTTCCCACCTGGTCCCAGGAGTCAACAGAGGCGGCCAAGCTCAGGTGGCAAGCTCGTTTCCCCACTGAGACCTCTTGCCACCTTGGAAGTCAGTCAGATGTCAGCAAAATACATTTAGAGGACTCTGTGGGATCATCTCCCAGCGACTGCGCCAGGCTGCTTCTCTGCTGCGTAAGCCAGAAGGGAAAGAAACGGTTTTTCTGATGCTTTCTGCTGTCACGTTACTTTAGCGACATCCGCTTTGACACAGAACTCCTATACCATGTTCTCCTCACACTGTGCAGTCACGTGTGACTTTTAGACCTCTCATTAGGGGTGTGAAATGTCAAAGAAAAGTCTGAAAGTTAAACAAAAATCATTACTGTTTGACAGCTATGTTATAAAAAGTATGGCTGAGTAAAGTTACTCTTGAACTTCTACTTTATCCTTAAATTAAACTTTAAAAAAAGAAAGGGATTAGCAGTTATTATTAGATTCTTAAGTTTAAAATTATGAACTTTCAGTATATAAACTTTGAGGTTTTCCCCCACTGATTTCATTACTTCCTCTGCCTGTTCATTTTCCTGTACTGTCCATCAACTGTTCCCAACCTGCGGGAATTTTCCTTAATTTTTGTTTGCTTTATAATGTCATGTTTCTTTTATTTTAAATGATATTCATTTCATTTCTCATATATGGTGAGGACACAGTGTAATTAAGTTCATCTCACTGCTTTTCACTTTCAAATAAGTTTGTCTTTTGAAATTTCTGCCTCCGAGGATCCGTCAAGGACTTCGGAGTCTACCCGGGAGAAATGTTTGCTTTTTGCTTTGCATTTTCTACACCAACCATGAGGGATTTTTTGTCACTAACAAAGCAGCTAAGAAAGGAAGAATTTATTTTAGCTCAGTTTTGGAAGTGTTGGTCCATGGTCTTTGGCTCTGTTGCTGCTGGGCCTGTGTGCTGTGCTGTGAAGCAGCTCACCTCTTGGCAGACGGGTGGCAGAGGGACCAGGAGGAAGACATGGGGGCAACACAAACCCTAAGGTCTGCCTAAGGCTCCTCGGCAGAATTGTCCCTGTGGATGTGTGGGAAGGGTGTGGTGGGGGTTGGGCAATCTAGGTAGGAAGTGGATATGAAAGAAAATAAAAGGATTTTCAGACAATACAGAAATGTACAGAGGAGGGGAAACCACTCCTGATCTCAGGGCTCAGTGATAACCATAACCCATGAAAATGCACGCGCGCGCACACACACACACACACACACACAGAGACACATCGCACAGTGATGTAAGTTGCACTTCATCTTTAGTTAGCAATACAGTATGAGTGTGTTCGTATGCATAACCGTTTCATGCAGCACTTTCGTGGGTGTGCATAATCAATATCAGTTCTATTGACTTGTGTACAATTTGAACTTTTGGAAACAATTATCAAATTGCTATTCATGAAAGTATCGTTTTCACATTCCTAGTATGATCCTTTCTGACGACTTCAAATCAAAGTCGTAAAGACTTTAGATGCTTGTTACAAAAACTCAAAAATCAGACCAGACCTGCTAGCGTCAGGTCCAAAGTAAACTCCATTCCCCCAATCCTGGCAGTTAGACAAAGCAAGCATTCCTCAGGAACTTGTGAAATCAGTTCCCTTATGGTGGAAGGGAAGGTGGATATCTGTGGGGCCTGCTAGCTTACCAAAGCGCATGCTGACCTCCAGGCTCCCCCAGTTTCTCTTCTCACCTCCTCCCTTACCCTAAACTCCGCCCAGCTCTTGGGCTTCTCATTCTCCCTTTCCGGCCATTCTCAGATATGCCCCTTTTGCTGGTGCTGTCCTTGTCTTCCTCTCTCTGTCTCCCGTCTCCCCCACTCTCCGCTCTCCCTTGTTTCCTCTCTCTCTCCCGCAGCTCTGCCCCTGCTTCTCTCATGGCCATGTTCAGTCGCTGCTTTCTCCCTCTGCTCAGGACTCTTCCGGATGCCTCCAGCATTCCCTCACATCTCCAGTGAAAACCTGCCCCTTAACCACACCATGAAGTCTGCTGCTTTCTCCCTCTGCTCAGGACTCTTCCGGATGCCTCCAGCATTCCCTCACATCTCCAGTGAAAACCTGCCCCTTAACCACACCATGAAGCGGTCAAGTGACCATTTTATACACTCACTCATCTCAGCACTCAGGAGACGGAGACAGGAGACTCACCACAAGCTCAAAGACAGACTGAGCTACATGGTGAGTTCCAGACCAGCCTCAGCTACAGAGTAACACTCCATCACAGCCCTCCCCCTGGAAAAACAACAATCACAACCCAAATGCCCTGTTCTCAGCAATCCACTGTGCAGACGCAGAACCGTCTCTGTTCATTGTTTTGTGGAATAGAAGACCGTGAAACACGCGAATGTCAGTGCGCAGTGGACATTTGAATATTGTCTTCATCCAATCTGATAAAAACAGAAGGAGGTGCCCAGGACTGCATCCTGTTTTATGAATTCCCTTCACAACGCATTGGGTTTTTTGTTTGTTGCACTGGTTTTATACTTCCATCAGAATCCTAACTTTAAAAGATAAAAGCTTTAACTATTAAAATGGGAAATGGCTGGATTTCCCAACCTTATCCTAAAAGGCCTCTTAATTTTTCTTAAGATCCTAACTTAGTCTTGTCCCTTACACAGTTGAATGTAGTTTCAAGCCCAGTTCCAATGGACCAATCAGAGCAGCCCAATGAGGCCTGTTGCCCACACCTGCATGCGGAAGGGCCCTGGATAAATCACTCACTTCCTTTAGTTTGGTTCCAGGAGGATAAGAATATCAACTGGTTGCAGCTCCAGCTACTAGAGCAAATATTTCAACCAATAATTAGGAGCGAGCTGCAAGAAACAGGAACATTGAGTGTAAATGTCCAACAGTCAGAAAATGCTCGTTACGCCATGGCTGCTGTTGAAGGAGAGGAGCAGACAGCTAGGAACCCCAATGTCCTGGCTGGTGGCGAGACCAGCCTGAGTCTATGATGTGGGATCTACTGTTGACAGAGAGATGTCCCCAGACAGACTGAGCAGCAGGCAAAGTCACCAACAGCCCCACTCACTATGAAGTGCCCATGTGGTTCTCAACAGTGTTGCATTCAAATCAGTTAATGAAGGCGACGTCCTTAGATTAAGCTTCATCCTCCTAGTAACCATCACCCAAGCCAAAGCCACACTGCAGGAGGTCTGTAAAGTGCACGTGCCCTTAGCGCTACTGTGTGGCCAGACTGAAGTCGCTGTCTCTTTTCAAGGTGCGTCTTTATGGAAAGGGTATTATTTAAAGTCATCAGAATGGTAATTACCATATAAAGACTAACTGGCCTAATTAATCCAGTGTTGGCCAGTGAAGTCGATCCAGCAAGTCGAGGGTGCACCCTGAGAGTCTTAACTTCTTAACTCTCGGGCTGTGGGTTGAGAAGCCCAAGACTTAACGTTTTAGTGGGTTAGGTCAGCAGAAGCCTACCATGCTGGAGTCTCCAATGTCACCCAAATAACTTGAAGGTACTGATGCCTGGCCCTGAAGACATGCTGCAATCCAGCTCCTGGGGCTCGAGTGATGGCTCTGAGGTTAAGAGCACATACTGTCCTTTACGGGACCCCAGTTCATGGTTCCCACACCCCGTTAGGCAACCTCTATAACTTCAGTTCCAGGGATCCAATGTCTCTGGCCTCCATGGGCATCTGCTATCATGTGTCCATAGCCACATACAAGCACACACATAGGCACGTGATAGTTATTTTAATCCCAACACCCAGGAGTCTGAGGTAGGAAGGTCAAAAGTTCAAGGCCAGCCCAAGTTACACAAGGAGACCAAGAGGGACCAGAAAGACAGAGGGAAGGGCAAGAGAGGGAGGCAAGGAGAGAAGACTCGGACAGACTGACTAGCTGACGGGGATTGAATTAGAACCTTTGGTAGCTGAAGGTCAAGTGCCACACACTTTAAACCTTTCCAGGGACCTCATTCTGTAGATTAGGACAACAAGTGTCTATGTTGTATCGTGTAACAATGTAAGTTCTTTGGTGAATGAGAAATAAGGACATGATGGCTCGTAGGCGTGCTTGAGGGGAAGGTTTTATCATAGGTATGAGGGGGAATTCAGCCATAGGCATCTAGAAGAGTCCAGACTGAACATGGTCAGCAGATTGAACCTGAACCAGGCGGGGGTGGGGGCTTGTGTAGGAGGCCAAGAGCGCAAAGACGGTGTGTCGTCAAATTGACTGAGTTATACAGGAGTCAAAGAAGCTGGGGGAAGGGAAGGGAGGCTCAGGGGCTGGAGAGGTTTAGGGTAGGGGTGGGGTGTGCTACCAGGATGACTCCTAACAAGTCCTTGTGAGCAGGAACTGAGGGAGGCTGGTGGCCATAGTCAGCTTTGCTATGGTAAATGTGCGCTTCAGTAAGCCATTTGTCCCGGGCTTTATAACTTCTTAGGTCTCACTATATAGAGAGATAAATTATAGTTCATGTAATTAGAACAATAAATAACTTGAGAAGCAAATTGCACTTTGCATGTGTGTGAACATCTCAATCACTCTTTACCATAGTTGCAAATGCACTCAGATTATCAGCATCTCGGCTATGGATAAGACGTTAATTCCAGATGTGAACTTCCACGATTCCATCGAGCAAACTCTCATGTACATTTCTGCATCAGGAAGAAAGCCAGTCTATAACAGGCCACGCTCATTTGGACGACCACTGTACACTTTTTAAAAAGATAAAGAGGGCTGGAGAGACTGCTCAGCTAATGAAGGAGAATGAGGGCCTGGATCTGGATCTCAGAGCACACATGAGGGCAGGCACGGTAGTGCACGCCTGTGATCCCAGCCCTGGGGAAGTCAGTCCAGAAGGGTGGGTGAGCGCTTTGGGGTCGGTGAGAGACCCTATCTCAAAAAAAGATGAAAAATAAGGAAGACATCCAATATTGACCTCTAGCCTATATGCGAACACACACACAGACACATAGACAGACAGACAGACATACACACACGATCAATGTTGGCAAGAATACAGAGAAATTGAAAGCTTTTCTTTTCTTTTTTTTTTTTTTGACAGAGTCTCATTCTGTGGCCCAGACTGGCCTTGATTCCTGTCTCAATTTCCTGAGAACTGGGATTTATATGAATGACCTGCCACATCTGTCTCAGAGAAACTAGAACTTTTGTGAGCTGTGGATGGGCATTTAAAATAGCAGTGCTGTAGAATCATGCTAGTGTAGGAGGCAGCCATGATGAGCTAAATAGAAACAGACCGCCCAAAGGAAGTTCTTTACTTCCAACCACTATCACCTGCCAGAGTAGAACTCAGCCAGCAATAAGTTTAATGGAGGCCTGAGTCTCAGTAGTTTACCCTGAAGCAATACCTGGTTGCAGGAGGAACCACAAGCTGAGATTACCTGAGCACCACCCAAGAACAGACCATCCAAAGGAAATGCCTAATGTTCCAACCACTGTAGATAGGATCACCTGCCAGCACACACTCACCAGGACACCCCTACACAAATGTCAGCCAATCAGGGGTCCTGAACCTCAGAAACCCCTCACCCCCACCTTTATTACTATAAAAACCCAACTCTAACTGAGCGCGGGGCTCTGTTTATTTCAATACGTTGGACACGTGGAGAGACCGAGTTTGCAAACTTGCATAAAATAAAGGCTCTGTGCTTTACATACGGGACTCGGTCTCCTTGTTGGCTTTTGGGGGACTTCGCGGATTTGGGCATGACACTAGTTCCTCAAGAAACCAAGCATATACTTATTATATATCCCAGCAATCCCACCTGTGGATGTGCGCCCAGGAGAACGAGAGGCAGACTCTCAAAGAGACGGCTGCACAGTTGACCTCACAGGTCACTCACGGTTCAAACAGTTAGAGGAGGAAGTAACCCAAGCATTCACCGGTAGACAGACGGATAAGCAAGCGTGTGGACACACAAGGGGAGGGATTTTTTTTTAATTTCCGCCTCCTCCCCGCCTCCCTTTTCCCTCCCCCTCCATTTTTTAAAACATTACTGAAGGCGTAAGTCACAAACAATCCCACACCAGTTTGGATTATGATTAATAGAATGGTTACTTATTTAAAGGGGAAAAACTTACAGATCACCGTCACTGTCCCAGACAAGAGCCCTCTGTGCAATCAGGAAGGGAGCCTAGTCGCAGGAAGTGGAGCCGGAAGTCAGAGAGAGAGATGGGAGGGCAGTTGCTGCTTTTTTAAAGAGAGACCATGTCCCAATGGGCTGGTATCTCAGCAGCTATTGGCTGAAGGAGCAGAAGAAGCTCCTGCAACACATTACAGCAAGGGTGAACCTTGAGGGTATTGTGCTAAGCATTAAAATCAGCCACAGATGGACAAGCACTGTGTGATTCAACTCCTGTAGGATATTTAGAACGGGCAAGTTCACCGAGCTGGAGGGCAGAATGCTTGGGAAGGGACAGGGACGAGGGAGGGCCGCAGCCCTGCAGATCAAAGTTTGGCTGTTCCAGACTGAAGGAACTCTGAAGATGGTTGTCAAAGACGTGAACGCTCTGTATGCCTAAAAGTGGCTATGCCTGCTAGCTTTGAGTAAATCCAACCCAAGCTAGAGTCGTTGTAGAAGGGGGTATCTCAAATCAAAAAATAACCCCACTAGACAGTGGACAAACCTGTGGTGCGTTTTCTTTGGTTGATGTGGGAAGGTCCGGTTCACTGTGGCCAGTACCACCCCTAGGTGGTCCGTCCTTGGTAAGCAGTATTCTTCATGGTCTCTGTTCTGGTTCCTGCCCCCAGGTTCCTGCCCTGACTTCCCTCACTGATGGAGACCTGAGAGTCTAAGATAAAAACCCTTTCTTTCCCAGGGTGCCCTTTGGTCAGAGAAAGCCTACCTCAGACAGCGGCTGACATGGTAAATTCCGTGTTCTGTGTTGTGGAGTTGTAGCCTCTGAATTGAAACCCTCCATCCTGGCAGGAGGAAGGAGGCTGCGATTCAGAAACCGGGGAAACATACAGGGCTCAGGAAGACAAGAAAGCCCTAAGGCTGACAGGCCAGCTCCTGGGGAGAGGAGACGATCCCAAGGAATAGTTGTGCAGGGAATACCAAGGATACAGAGCCATGGTCGTTTGGTGATCTCGCCATCCCGAGTCATCCACGTTCACTCGGGCAGGATTTCTTCAGTCTGTTATGGTACCGTATCTGGTTGAATAGACATTTGGTCATGTCTCCTGAGGAAAAGTAGCATGACATATATTTTACCAAAAAAATGTTAAGAAAATAATAGAAAATTTTAAATATAGCGAGGGTAACATCATTCAACTTGGTGATCTCTACGGCTCAATGGATAAAGTGTTGGCTGGACAAGCTTGAGAGCCTGAGTTCAGAGCCCGGAACCATAGCAAAGGCAGATGTGGTAGCAACACCTGTACTCCAGGACCCTACGCTGACAGGGAAGGCAGAGTCTCTCTCTCTCTCTCTCTCTCTCTCTCTCTCTCTCTCTCTCTCTCTCACACACACACACACACACACACACACACACACACACACCAGAGGCTGGCTGCTCCCTTGCACTCACACCTAGATGTGAACAAGCACATCACATATGAGCACACACAGGTCACACACGAGCACACACAGGTCACACACGAGCACACACAAGCTAAAAATAGGAGTGTGAGAACCGGAGAGCTGGTTCGGCAGTGATGAGCCCTGGCTGCCCTTCCAGACCACCTGGAGTCAATGCCCAGCACGCACATGGTGGCTCACAACCATCCATAACTTCAGTCTCAGAGGGTCTGTTATGGCCTCCATGACTACTACCAAACACACTGTTAGGGAAAAAATCCTAAGATAGGCCACTCCACCGACACAAAGAAATCCAACTAGATCAGATTAAACCAAATTAAAATACCTATGTTTTATTAAGTACAGCGCTCTCAGGTGGCCAAGAGCATGGCAGGGGAGACAGAAAACCAGGGACCACATGCAAACCCAGGACCATGTGCTCCTTCTCTGGGAGTCCACTTAAATACCCTGTGGGGAGTGGTCAGGACCTGGATTTGGAGTCCAGACCAATTTCAACTCCCAGGTCAGGGGCCTGGGATGGATGCCAGGGGCTAGGGTGACACTCCCAACTTAACACACACATGTGATGAATGCACATATATGCAGGCAAAATAATCGAAATACACACATACACACACACACACATATTAGAAACAATATTGTTGTCAAATTTTTGATACTTGTCCTGGCTAGCTTTATGTCAACTTGACACAAACTACAGTCATTTGAAAGGAGGGAACCTCAATTGAGAAATGCCTCTATGAGATGATTGATGGGGCAGGCTCAGCCCATGGTGGGTGTAGCCATCCCTGGGCAGGTGGCCCTGGGTTCTATAAGAAAGCAGGCTGAGCAAGGCATGGTGAGCAAGTCAGTAAGCAGCACCCATCCATGGCTTCTGCATCAGCTCCTGCTTCCGGGTTCCTGCCCTTTTGGGTTCCTGTTCTGATTCTCTTCAATGGTGGACTGGAATGTGGAAGTGGAAGCCAAACGAGCCCTTTCCTCCCCACCTTGCTTTCTGATCATGGTGTTTCATTGCAGCAACAGAAACCCTAAAACAACACTTCTATTGTGACGACACAATCTGATTTTCAAATTAAAGAAACCAAGATTGAGGACTGTAAGAGGAGAGTACCTCATCTACGGGGCATAGAGCCTTCTCTTCTATGTTCCCTTGCGAGGTGTGTGTGTGTGTGTGTTCTATTTTTCAGATTAATATGTTGCCTGGATGCTTTTGCAATTATAAATACCTCTAAATGGTCATCACGGCAGGGCTGTTTGCCTCCTTCCCGAGCGATGACAATGTATCGATAGTATTGTTAAGCAGACTCTTCAATGGTGACACAGTTATCAGACAGTACAGCTGTCTCTTCTGGGCCATTGGCTCACACACCAGAAGTGAAGCTTCCAGAAACAGCCTCTCCCTGGACCAGGATAATAGGTCATCATTACCAAGTCAGCAACGGTTGCTTTAAAAATACAAGTGAACGACCCTGTGTCCATCACTGCTTCATGGGTATCTCAGGGTTGTTGTGCATCTAACAGCGAAAGATAATGACCTATTTTATATTGTTCCACTTTTAAGAAACATGTCCTAAACGCGATGTTTCCGGTGACCCCAGAGTGGAAGCATAGGTGGTTTTCTACCATAGGTTGGGTAGAAAAGGATAGAATTTGTGCCCCTGCACATCAAGTCTGCACAATCATTTCTTCCTTCTTTAGCTTTGTTGGGAGCGGATGCAGTAGAGAGTGTTTGTGTACAGGATGGCCCCTGGGCTAAACCTCCTGCACCACAAACAAAAGGACAGGAAAAGGGGTAAATCTACTAGGTGACCTCGTGTGATGTTTGCTTGGGCAATCAGAGAAAACCGATGGTCCCCACCCAGGGCTGCTTCCTACAGCCGGTTTCCAAAGGAGGAGCTCTCCGTTTCCCCAGGGCAGAGCTTTCTACCTGCAAGGCCGGGGCTTTCCCCATGGGCTTCTCTTAGTCCTCACTAGCCTGGACAGCAATTCTGCTGGCCATGGAGTCTGAACTAAGCCCCCTCTTCTCCCCAGAAGACCAGAGATATAGAGACCTACAGCGGTGATGGGAAGCACTTGCCTCCAAGGAGGGGCTTTTTTTTTTTTCCTGAGTGGGGAAGGATCTTGTTTCTTGGCAACTGGGAAGCATCCTGTTAGGGGTGGCCGGTCTGCTTTCAAACAAAACAGAGCTTGTGGCTGTAAAGGACGACTATGGGCTTCTGCTCCTCCACACGCGCTCACAAGCAAAACCTATTTATGAGGTTTTATTAAGTGCAAATAAGTCCCTGGGTTTCAGCTGGGACTCAGCAGCTGCTGAGAATGTGGACATTTGCATATAAATGACGTGATTTCAGCTCAGAGAAGAATATCAAAAATATCCTTGTCGACAACGGAATCTTGATAGATTCACACATATTAAGGTCAGATTTTGTAATTTTTAAGGCTGCTGCTTGCTGATGACTGCGTTGTATCACACATTCAATTCTGTTTGGGTGACATTAGTTTTATCTTCTATGAAATGGAGGATTTTTATTGTGAATTAATTAGACTGCTTTTTCCTCCCTAAAGATGAGAACATTTAGGTCAATAAGCTAAGTGCTCTACAAACACATCAGCTGTGTGATAGCCAAAGTTACCGACTCCAAACTTGGTTCTCTTCCTAGCTAACAGAGGGCAGCATGCCCAGGTCTTCCCAGAGAGAATACAGAGATTTCCCTCATACCGGTCCATCTACTGCAAGAGCGGCCTTCTTTTGAATAATCAAAGAAATTTTGTTGCCATGTTCTTTGTACATGTGTGCACACACTCCCATACATGTGTGTGCACAGGTGTACTTGCATGCGTGCGCGCACATACACACACACACACACACACACACACACACACACACACACACGACCAAAGGACAGCATATCAAGTGCCATTTCCTGTGAGCTTTCCACCATTTCTTTGTTTAAGTTTTAAAGGCAGGCTTCTCACCAGCCTGGAACTTACCAAGGCTAAGCTAGGGCTGGATTGGAAGACCAGCCGGCCCCCAGCACCCTCCTGTCACCGCCTCCTGGGTGCTGCCGTCATAAGTGAGAATCTTCACTCCTGGCTACTGTGTAATTAAAATATAATTAGGTCATGTCCCTCCATTCCCTTTCCTTCCTCTGATTCCCCCATGTCCACCTCCATACATCCCCAAACCCCTGACCTCCTCCTCCCTAATTATCAAATATAAATACATACGCACAAATACATAGCTACAACCTGCTGACTCCATCCAGTGTTTCGTGATTTCAAGGCTGACCACCTGGTATTGGGTAACCAGTGAGAAATAACTGAGAAATTATTATTATTATTGTTACCAGGGCTCGAAGGACCTGAGCTGAATCTGACCTGGAAGCCTTGTCCCAGGGAACTGGCTTTCATAGAACCAGAAGGGGCTACGCAAACTAACAAGGGCAGGAGGCACCCGATGCTGCCCATCCGTGAAGCCCATGCACCACACAGTGATCAGCATGGCACAGATCCCCAGTGGTGCAATAGTGGTATCCGTGTCTCAGCGGCAACCAGCTGCTATCTAAGCAGACTAGAAGGCCTGCTCAATGGGAGGGAAATTATGCCTGGTACATTAAGCCTAGCCAACTACCCAGGGCTAGGATCTTGGAGGAGAACCTAGTACCACTAATTTATTAAATTAGTGTAATCCCTAACTGCATCATACGCAGAGCTATCCCTGTTCACACGTTACACTTACCTACAGGAACGTGCACCTCCCAACCTTTACCAAAGAAGCTTCTTTTTGCAATAGACCGTTACAGAGAATCACTACTGCCCAAAATACAGAGAACAAGTGATTGCAGGGTGCCCAGCCCCATTGGGTGCCCAATCCCAATGGATCCACTCAAGGCTCAGAGGACATCTTGGACAAGAAGCGGAAAGACGGTAAGAGCTGGAGGACCAGAAACTCTCCCGTGAGACTGTGTCTGAGAAATGACAGGGAAGTTCACTTGTGCTACCTGGACAGCGTGGCGGCCTGAACAACACCAACGGATGTGCCGATGTGTAAGGGGGAAATCTCATGGGGCTCTTACCACAGGCAACTAAGGACGCTGAGAGCAGACGTGCTCCTGGAGTTTTAAAACGCAGGTTGTCCCTGCAGTGGAAGGACCGGGATAAGCTCAGGTCTTCAGGCTCACAAAGCAAGTCCTTAACCAACTGAGCTATGTTCCCAGGCCACAAAGCAAGTCCTTAACCAACTGCGCTATGTTCCCAGGCCTCAGTTCCACACTACAAAGTTTTGTAACGACTTGGTCCAAAGAACAAAAGGGAGATAGTATAGCTTGGAAATTTCCAGTTTTCTACATGTCATTGTTTCCTTCCCTGGGCACTGGATGGAGCTCAAGGTGCACCAGTCTGAGACCGTTTCTATAGCCCTGCACCATGCCCAAGCCCAAATACTGTACTACTTAGAGAAAGTAGTTATCCTACCGTGAAAGATGAAGTCTCACCCTGCCTCAGGCGAGGTGGGTCTTGACTCCTGCGCCATCGGCAGACTAGAGATGATTTACTATATTATTAATTATAATTAATAATAAGTTGGCAAACGTCTTTCTGTCTGTGAGTCACCAGGAAGATGTACTATTACCTACACGACCTCTGTCGTGCCAGGGAGACCACAGCTCTCAGAGAAAGACATCCTATAGAAGATGGCTACTCCCTAAGACCCCAAACAATCTAGGCTATTGCGCTTGTTCTTGATTGCCTCCCAGGGCTTGGTGGTAAAAGCCTAATGCTGAAGACGCCGTACACATTGGCCACAGGACATGGAAAAGTCAAGCTGGTGTCGGACAGGAGACTTCCTCCCGGCTTGCTAGCTCTCACAGTACTGGAAGGTGTTGTGCAGGCTTCTGGGGCAGAAACTCATTGTCTAGCTTTAAATCTTTTGAGTTACGTTAGTGACCATCCTGGCAAGACATGCCCACGGGCATAATAATGGCACAGATGTTCTGGGGGCAAGCGGCCACTTTCTGGCACTACTGTAGGGAAGGCCCACTCTATAGGAGGAAGTTTTTTTTTTCCTTTCAAGGAAAATCTTGCCAGGAACCCACGGTTGAGGAGCTCACAAGCCCCAGGAGTGAGCCAGTTATTCTGATACTCTGGACATCGTAGCAAACTGTCGGCTAAATTCCCATCTCTCTACCTGCAGATTAGCACAGCTCTCATAGAGAAGTTCCTTGGTGCAATGGTGGTGGTTAAAGCAGAAACTCACAAATGGTCACAATGCCAAGAAGTGACTGTGGAAGGCTCAGCCACAGTGGGCCATCTGTATCATACCCTCTCCCCAAGGCTCAGAGGGCATCTCAAAAGAGGGGATGGAGATGCCATCTGTATCATACCCTCTCCCCAAGGCTCAGAGGGCATCTCAAAAGAAGGGATGGAGAGGCCGTGAGACCCAGAGGTCAGGGAAGATGGAGGGGGTGTCTGGACTGGACAGGACCCCAGGACCCTGCTCTAGCGAGCTAAGCAGCTTGGTTTCTTCACCAGCTCAAGCCAGTTGATGCACTATCACAGAGTGGGACAGAGTTCACGGCCCCCACCCCTAACTGAGCAGCCCTAGCCCACTGATGGCTTCCGTGGAAGGAGACTCAGTTTCCTCTAAGGCTCTGAGTCCTGGCTGGTCAGCCACGTGCCAGTGGACAGCCCCACCTGTGAGAACACAGGTGGCCCTCAGAGGAGCTACAGGGAGGGATTGGGGTGACTATGATCAAAATGCATTGTATGGAATTCTCGAAGAATTAATAGAAATTAATTAAAAATAGTGATGGCTACTTATGTGAATAACTTCAGATTTTATCTTGGAAAATTGGTGTCCTGCAGTTCTTACAGTAACAGACATTTGCACTGGCTGAGACACATGATCTGAGGAGACACATGTGCTGGCTTATGCTTTTAAAAGATTGAAAACTATAAATCTGAAAAGCTTAATCCTATAGTCGATCAACTTTACAGGGAGATAATAATTGCATTGCCCAATGTTGGTAGTCCTAGATTAGGGAGGTGACATATGCCACCGGGGGTGGACCTAGGCATCGTAAACCTGAGCCTAAGTATAGTATATGTAAATACACACACACATACATACACATGCATGCATGCAAATGCATACAGAACGTATCTGTTATCAGTAGAGAAACATTTCCTTTGTCTTCATAACTGGCAGTGGCTAATTTGATGTACAGTTTCTCCTGGTCACCATCAAACTCAGGATTCTCCCTTCCCGCTACCTGTTTCCAGTGTGCTGACTGATCCTAAACGGTGCCACCTCTGCAGGAGCCTGGGGACAGAGGGAACACTGCTTTCCACCAGTGTGCCTTTGGGCCCTGTATTTTCGTGTCTCTGAAGTTGTGTTTCTGGATGCCATCCCTGAATCAGAATGGCCAGCAACACCTCTGCCTGCCAGTATGTCCATTTACATGTCTTCTGAAAAGAATGTTTTTCCAGCAGGAATGTTTTTCTTGCCGCAGGTGGAGAGGAAAGACTTTTTTGAGAAGGAGCAGGGTCAAGTGGCTCTTTACACCTGCTTGGTCATGGCTGATTTACCACGTGTGGGATTTGTGATTCGCAAAGAAGGGCAGTGAAAGCAGGCGTGGGAGCCGACTCCGTCTGGCAACAAGGGTTAAAATCAAGTTAAAAAGGCCGGGACACGGCCCAGAGAGTAAAGTGCTTCCTACACTGGCCCAAGGACCTGTGTGAGCTCCGGCTCCCTTGTGAAAAACTGGGAACGGTGGAAAACAGTTGTCCTGCTAAGAGTCGGAAGCAGAGGAAGGAAGGTCCCTGGTGATTGCTGGTCAGCTAGCCTCGCCCAGTGGGTGAGCCCCAAGACCTGGTGAGAGACTCTGCGCGAAAAACTAAAGGGCGGCTCCTAGGGACGCCACTCGGGGATGATTTCCAGCCCCCACGTGCACGGGCACACACAATAAATAATCGAGTTAAAAGTTAATTAAAACAAAACAATTCTCCCTAGCTCCATGGAAACGAAACTGCTGACTTTCCCCCTGTGAGGCATCTTGGTTCCACCAGAGCGAAACTGAATCCCAGGCAAGGCTGACAACAGAAAGGTAGGTGGCCCAGGTGGCAGCTAGTCTCTCTGGGGTGCACTGAAGGATCACAGCCAGTTTTCTAACTGGTCAATGGCCACCGTGTCCTGGAAGAGCTTTGCTATAAGAGCCATGTGTCCTGGAGCCACCAGAGATGGCATGAGCCTTCCCTCCACTCTGTTCTGGAGAGAAGATGGAGCTGGCAGTTTAGATCACCAAGAAACACTTTGAGATAAGCTTGTCGTTCCATAGAAATTAATCCGGGCCTCTAGACAGCACGTAGGCCTATTGGAAAGCTTCTTCAATTCAAGCAGTTAATAATATATCAAGTCTTGTAGCTTAAGGGATACAATTTTGAAAATTATTGTGCTGAGGGAATCATAAATCCCACCAAGGGGAAGGTTGGAGTCCAGATATTTTATTTTCGATTTCCATCCAGGGTGCATTATGACACTCCGCATGAAAGTCAAATCGTCCATGTAAAATGGCTTTCAGGTGATGAGTTTACCCCTTGGGGTCCCGTACAGCAATGCATTCAGAGTTATATCTGACTTTCACAATCTATAAAGACTAGTTATCAATTTTTTGAAAGATTTGATAAGCAGGAACAAAAAAATAGCTTATGGATGCTGACATTTGTCTCATTAATGGGAACAGCCTACGAAACATGGGCTCCTACTGGATTTGGCTGTAAATACAGTGCTGACATACATTTTGGAAGGTTGCTGTTCTGTGCTGGTGGGAATGTATTTGTCTAACCTTGCTCTGACTGTAATAGACAGGAGAGTTGTTGAGAAGACTGTCAGCCACGTTCGGCTTTTAAAACAGGGGCACCCAGTCTGCCAGGATCTGTCAGATTCCAGGCCATCAACACAGTCTGGTCATGTATAAGTTTTATTAGAAAGTAATTCTCCTACTGCATTGGGGGGGGCACTTTGCACAATAGAATTCAAAGGAAGAATGTCTTGTCTCTGTCTTCAGGAGGGAACGGCTACCCCTTCTCTGGCCAATCAGATGGTCTTCTGCCCCCAGCTTGCAGGAAGAATTAATATCAGACATAGGCAAGAGACTCAAACCCTAAGAAACCTCCGGTCTGGGCACTTCCTGCCGCTCCGCTCCACCTTCTGTAATAGGGTGCTGACAATGTGCCGTTTCTGTGTTGCGGGCGAGAAGGGCTAGGATCTCAGACTGCTCACATCCGTGTGCCGGCCGAAGCCCCTCATCACAGTTATCACCGCAACAGCAGCGCTAGGCTTGGCTCAAACTGTCAAAGGCAAAAGAGCTGTCTGGGAGGAAGCTGCTGGCCTGTGCAGAGAGGGTTGGGGCTGCCTCAAAGCCTCAGGTCCATCTGATGAGATACAAGGAATGGCTCCATTATCCACCTTCAGAATTTAACACTAAACTCTTTAAAAACTAACCATGTAGTCAGGCAGGATGGTGCACACCTTTAATCTCAGCACTCGGGAGACAGAGGCAGGTGGATCTCTGTGAGCTCATCAAACACTTCACTATGCCCTTAAACAAAGCAGGTAGTGGTACCTCGTTTATCTAATGCAGCAATAACAGAACATTTCCCTGAAAAGTGGATCACATATCTACATGGCATTTTCCTTTTAAACCATGTGCGGTAGAACTCAAGTCTCCCTGATAGCACCGTCCCCCACACCTGTGCAGCTGAGGGAGCCTGGGTTTCTTCCTGAGGACCCCTTAGTGACCCTCCTCAGGCACACGAAGCTGCCCTGAGGCAAGTGGTTCCGGAAGTGCTTTCAAACTCCTCCCTCCCCATTCTCATTTCCTCCGCCTGCTCACTGCTGTGTTCTGACCTATACTGACCTATACATCTCGTTCCTCTGAGGGAGGCAGATGCTGACTGGTGAGGCCTGGCTGGGGAGTCCACCACACACCACCTGGATGACCTTAAATTATCCGCACCTCCTTTGTCAGTGTGGAAGGGCCCACCCTCGTGTTTCTCCTGAGACGACACAATGCTTCCAGGGGAGAGACTCTAGGGTCTGAGGCACCAATGCATCAGCTGTCC
>NC_022027.1:56205939-56207395 GCF_000317375.1 Microtus ochrogaster | reverse complement strand
GTGACAGCCCATCTGACTGAGCTCCAGGCTCCTGTCTCCTCGCTTGTGCATTTTTTTGCTGAAGTCCTGGCTGGTGGTCATTACAAGAGGGTGCTGGATACAGAAACAGCCAGAATCTCCTTCTAGGAACAGGGATAATGTTTTGTTTTTTTAATTGCTGTTGCTTTCTTTTTAAATTTTTTAAACTTAATTGTATGGTATTCTGCCTGCATGTATAACCACGTATTACGTGTGTAGACATGTGTAGTTCCTATGGAGGCCAGAAGAGGGCGACAGATGCCCTGGAATTGGAGCTACAGATGCTGGGAATCAAACCAGGCCCTGTGGAAGAGCAACCAGTGTCCTTAACTGCTGAGCCCTCTCTCCAGCCCTAGGTCTTCAATGGAAAGGTTCTGATGTGCAGTACAGTAGTGTAACCACCAACTTTAAGATAAAACCCTGAATGCTAGCTATATAGCAGAGTGGGTCTCGGCTGTGGTCTCGATGACAGGACAGCCCCACGTCTGTTCTGATCCCTGTCCAGTGGGAAGTCAGAGGACACAGTCTGGGGGTTCGCTGAGCTGCTGGGCTTCAGGGAATATTGGGCACATGGCCTGGATCAAGATGGCAGCTCAGTCCTAGGGCATGTACGGGGCACGTGCAACACCTCATGTTCCACCCCCACCATCCCTGGCACAAACTACATGTACACACACACACACACACACACACATAATACACACATGTACACACACAGGCATGCACAGACAAAGAGGTGCCAAGGTGACTTCTGAATCCCCAAGTTATAAGTAGATTATGAAATCAATAATTCTTACTAATTTTCCTTCATCCTTATCCAGGTCTCTCTAACCTGAACAAAGTGTTCATTCAGTCACAAATATTTCCACATGATCCTTGGGGCCCAGCTGTGGTCAGATGTTGGGATCACCATGGCTAGCATAAGGCTGATCTCCAACACTGGTTGCTCCATGTGGCTTCCATGACCTAAACTGTGCTCTTCTCTGGCCTGGGCCTCCAGCTTCGCTCAGCAAGAAAGCTGGGATGAACTGTACAGACAGGAAACCATGTGTGTGCGTGCACACGCAAACACGAACAGGCAGACTAATTCCGTCTGTCTCTCTCTGTCTTTCTGTCTGTCTCTGTTTCTGTGTCTCTGTCTGTCTCTCTTTGTCTCTCCATGTCTCTGTCTTTGTTTCTATCTGTCTTCTCTGTCTCTCTCTGTCTTTGTCTCTCTCTGTGTCTCTGTTTCTATCATCTGTCTTCTCTGTCTCTCTCTGTCTTTGTCTCTGACTGTCTGTCTGTCTGTCTCTCTCTGTGTGTGTCTCTGTCTTTGTTTTTGTCTGTTTTTCTGTCTCTGTCTTTCTGTTTCTGTCTGCCTGCCTCTCTCTGTTTCTGTGTCTCTGTCTTTCTCTGTTTTTGTCTCTGTCTGTTTCTCTCTCTCTCTCTCTCTCTCTCT
>NC_022027.1:56203758-56205839 GCF_000317375.1 Microtus ochrogaster | reverse complement strand
TGTCTTGTCTCTGTGTCTCTGTCTTTCTCTGTTTTTGTCTCTGTCTGTTTCTCTCTCTCTCTCTCTCTCTCTCTCTCTCTCTCTCTCTCTCTCTCTCTCTCCAATCAGCAGAGCCTTCCAGGTTCCTGCTCCAGGCCCTGAGGTCGGCTGCCTGGGGCTAGGATTGCAGGTACTCGGTTGTTTTCTCTTCCTTACAGCTGGAATGAGTCTGGCTCATACATCTGGTTAAGGTGATGCTGCTTTTCCCAGACTCATTCTTAGAATATTTTTCTTCCTTGACTTAAAATAGCTTCAAAACACACAGAAAGCATGAGTTCCCTGTAGGGCTTCTCTGGCGGTCCTGCCTTGAGCCCTTGTCTGCTCTCTCTGTTTTGAGTCCTTTGTTTTAATTTTATTTTGTTTGAGAATTTTATGCAATGCATTTTGCTCATCCCCACCTTCCCTCCCCATCTTGTTTTGTTTTGCAGTACTAGGGACTGGACTCAAGGTCTTGACTGGGTTGGGCAAGTGCCCTATCATTCAGCTACAATTCCAAGCCCTCTTTTTATTTTGAGACCTCACTAAATTTCCCAAGATGGCCTTGAACTCACTCTGCAGCCCAGGAAGCAGTTGGACTTGTGATCCTCCTGCCTCAGCTTCCTGAGCAGGTGAAATTGCAGGTCCGTAGCACCAGCCTGGCTGTGCCCTCTGTCCCTGCTGATACCAGAGAAGAATTCAGGAAACACAGGCTGGCTGATTGTTCTAGGTTCCCTGCCAAAGTCACTGCCACAAACAACTTAGGTGGCCATTCCTAGCCTTGCCATGCTGGAACTGGGGAAATATGTCAAGCCCCTGGGATGTGTTCTGCTACTGGTTATTTTGCCTGAGAGGAGCTGCCAGATCAATTAAAACTCAAACAAAAGAGAGGCGGGTACACACAGTCCACCTCATGGAAAAGGGACCCTCAACGGGAAAATAAAATTTGGGAGGCTTACTGAGCCCACTGAAGAGCTGATCCAGAATTTAAATTGATTCTATAATTTATTGCATTTTAATTAGCAATCACAGGAGACCAAGTATTGTTTACTCATCTTGTTAAGCGCTTCGACTGGAGGCAAATACCAGGGAGCCTTAATAAGCATGAGTTATATTTACTGTGTTCTATTGTACAGTCTTGTTATAACCATCACAAGAAGAGATTCATTTAGCACTCACCTGTTCTTGGCATGACATTTGTTGACCACTAGGGTGACATAAAATCAGAACATATCCCATAAGCCAACCCTCCTCGTCCCTGCATTGCTTTCAACAGTATAATTTAATGAGAAAATACTTCTGGCTTAGGTCCGGCAAGTTCTCATGTGCCATTGTCACCCAAAACGCGTCTAAGCTGCTGCTGCTACTGGTTATTTATTTATTTAGGCAAATAATGCCACAAACAAAGAAGGTGTTTATCAGTGTCACTCTGGTCCAGAAACACCAGCTGCATTCACCTGCATTTTCCACGAAATGATTTTGTTCTACAGTCAGGTTGGGAGGCCCACTGGATGTTTCTTCTTTTAATGAAATTTCCCCAGAGGCGGGACACAACCCCAAGCCTTTCAGACAGCTCGTGTTATGACTTCTTGAGCAGGAAGGGTACTGAACCCTGCAGAGCAGGCTCTCTGGGAGCACGGTGTGTCTGCTCACTGCTGAGAACGCTATGAAGCTACTCCATGTTATTCCAGGGTTCTGTGTTCACTCTCATGCTCTCCTTGGGTTGCACCCAGCAGGAAACAGCCTTGCTACGTAAAGGGAGGACAGTCCCATAAAAAAGCACAAAGAGAAGAGTCCAAGGAGAGCGTGTTTCATGGTTTCATGTCACTTGGATGCATCCAGAACAGACATCTTTCTCCAAAGGCAGAGGCAGTGGTTGACATCGATTACTTGCTTCTCTTTCTCTCTTTTAACCCAGTTGTTTCACCCACCACGGGGCACAGTCTCACGCTCCTGTCTTAATTAAAATGTGCTCGCTGCTAAAAAGCTCCCATTGTCCTATCCATTTAAATAGGATTCTTCTTAGCTCTTTAACGAGACCACGGAGGGGTGATAAATCTGATAAG
>NC_022027.1:56201608-56203095 GCF_000317375.1 Microtus ochrogaster | reverse complement strand
AAGACATACACAGACACACACACACACACACACACACACACACACACACACACACACACACACAGATTAGTAAGGTGACATTCTGTTTACTTTTCAAAGATTTCCCTAACAGAAAGTGGTTCTCTGGGTGGTTTTAATCAGGTCCACAGAAAGAGGGGAACTTATCCACTCTGTCTCCCTCCCTCCCCCTCTCCCCTCCTCTCTCCTTCTTCCGTTCCCCCTTTCTCTCCATCCCTCTTTTCCTTCCCTTTCTTATGTCCTTTCTTTCTCATTCCTCCTTCCTGTGCTTCCTCCCTCCTTCCCTTCCTCCCTCTCTTTTCCTCCTTCCCCTCCTCCCGTGTTTCTCTTCTTCTACAACAGAAGCTTCAGTTGTCACTATACCTACCTCTCTGAGGGATCCGTTGTCCAATAGGACAGCCATGGTCCCTGGAGCAGGTGCAGGGCTTTAAGGAGTCAAAGGCTGGGGGAGTCTGCCTTCCTGGGACTTCAAGTGCTCCAGGAATTTAGACGTGGACCCACGACTGTCTGGTCGACTGACGACGGAGCAGAGCGCAGAGCACACCTGGGGAGTTAGACATCCCCGCTCACTTCCTTGTGCCATCAACGACCAGATGCGCTTTTCTGCGCTAAAACTTCCTCTCATTCCCAAGGTTCTTGTGTGGTCAGTAGCTCCTACCATGCTCGGCTTTTATTTTAAACCCATGGCCTAAACCACCATTTCTCGGTAAGAGGGAGTTAATGTTTCTAGAACAGAGCAGACTTAGAAAACTCTGATGCAGACTCAAGCACACACGTGCCAAGGCTTCATTTCAAGAGCACGCACGTCTGTGCTCTGGGGTAACCTGCCCTGAAAGGGGCCCTGCAGGGGAGAGCTACTGTCTGCAGCCTCATTTGCTTACATCCCCCATTCTTGAGGGCACATCCTCAAAGGGCTCTTCATGCAACCTTCATGATGATTGCTTGGCCTAGGAACCACAAGTATGAACTGGTATGGCTCTGAAGTTATGTAAAGTTAATCTAAATTAATAACCAATCTAAAATTGCTGGGAACATGAAAAACTGTGGGTGTCGATCACAAGGGCCACTCCTTGGGTGTAAAGAGGAAAAAACCCCTCCTCAGCCACCTAGCACATCAGAGACTTCCTTAGAGAATAGAGGCACCTACCTGCCACGCGGAGTCCCTGTCTTCGTGGCCTGTCCACGGACTAGCCTGGCCTAGCACAGGCTCAAGACCTGCACAGCCCACTGGGAGCAATTATTAATTCTGAGTAAGGATTATAACGGAAGCCAGAAAGCTCAAGAGTTCCATGTCCTGCACATTCTACTCCCAAAGTGGGGTCTAAGTTGTAACCAGAGCTTGCTGGATGGGGATAGAGTATAGAATGGCAAGAATTGAAGATGTCCAGACCAATGAGCTGCCTCTCAGACAGCCACACCATCTTCATCAGATGTCCAGACCAATGAGCTGCCTCTCAGACAGCCACACC
>NC_022027.1:56200054-56200758 GCF_000317375.1 Microtus ochrogaster | reverse complement strand
AGAGAGAGAGAGGAGAGAAGTGGCAGATGAAGAGAGACAGAGGAGGAGGGGGAGACCATGTGGACAAAGAGAGCACATTGCTGGAATAGCAGGGTTATTAGGAGGGAAGGCCATGAGTTAGAGAAATTTAGGGTAGGAGGGGAGGTGGGAAGAGCTTGGATACAGGTACGTGTGGTACTGAGGTAACCTGGAGGCCAGCATATGGTTTGGTACGCTCATAGACTCCAGAGACTGTCATTTGTCCCTTCTGCCACTGATAAGGGAAATGGCTCCCTTTGGAGGAGGGGAACTGGCCTCACAAGTTCCTGAGGAGTGCTGGGTTTTGTCTAACCTCCAGAATTTGGGGAAACAGAGTTTCCTTCGCCCCTGTCACTAACCCATTGACAGCAAGGCTCCAGAACTCCAAGAGCCATTGTTTCCTCTTAGGAGCTCAGTTTTCTCTGATTTTCTTTGGCTCCCAAAGCGTGGTAGCATTCCCTCCTTCCTCAGGTACACAGTCATGGCTGTCATAACACATTTTATACTGTTAATAAGGGCCAGGTTTGGAGGGAACCAATAACTCTCCTCAATGGACTTAAGGCACGCTCCGGGGAAGGGAGATCACAGCCAGTACTGGGGAGCTATTGCTGACTGCCTGGGGCTAGTGAGGCATGGATTTTAGAAGAGAACCTCCTGCCATCACTAGAAGACAGCATAATTTCTAA
>NC_022027.1:56196761-56198188 GCF_000317375.1 Microtus ochrogaster | reverse complement strand
GGGACGCAGCCCCGCCGCTCTTATTTCAACATCCAGTGGTACCTCAGCCATGAGGCTGGAAAGCTAAGGAATGGGCTGGATCCAGTCGTCAAAGCCACGGCTTTAGTCCTACCTATATTGCTTGGTAAATTAAAGACTCTTGTGGTCAGAAAAAGAGAGATATACAGTAAAGAAAGATTCAATGACAAAACTTTTAAATGATTTACAGTGTATTTAAAAATATATGCTGGCTAAAAGTTAAAGTCCTTAAAAGTAAAATAAAAAGGAAGAAAGAGAGAAGTTGTGTGTGGTAGTACATGCCTTTAATCTCAACACTTAGGAGGCAGAGGTAGATTGACCTCTGTGACTTCAAGGTGTGGTAGCACACGCCTTTAATACCAGTGCCTAGGAGGCAGAGACAGGCGGATCTCTGAGAGGTCTAGGACAGCCTGGTCTACAGAGTTATTCCAGGACAAAGATATACAGAGAATATAAAATAAAAGTAAAAATAAATGAAATAGAGGTTAAAACAAAGCTGCACAAAGATGGAAAATACACAGAAAATTTTGATACTTTATGCTATTGTGCTGTGTTTGAATTGTTTGAATGCTGAGGAAGGAGCAACAGCTGCTAAAAGATATTTGTTTATAAATGCTGCTGAACTAATCCAACATAGATATTTTGAAAATACCTTGGCTTCAGAATTTGGATCTAAGGATATGATACTTTGGAAAAGAGATTCTTCTTTTGTTTTCACAGACAATGACACCCTGTGTATTGCTTCCATCCCAATGTGGTATGATGGACCACGTCCTCCTGAAAGGTTGCTGTGAACACCCTCAAAAAATTACTTCACTCAATTGACAACTGAGATGAACCTAGCACACAGGTTACAGTGCCCCCATACAGCAGGAAGCAGTTTGGAGAGAAATAACGGCACCCATATTCTCAAATATTGTTTATAAATGTTCTTTTACATTTAAAGAGGGATTTGATATAGATATGAATAATTTGCATTAGTATAGATTTTGCTTAATTGATAGAGATTTAAGGTCAATTTTGTTATATGTATATGTATTTCTGATCTTGATTAAGGTATTGTGATTGTATAGTTCACTTAAAATGTAATGTATATAGGTTGTTAATGGATAATCAATAATAGTCAAGTTTGTAGTCATGTTAATTAGATTTTCTAGATGTACCTAGATATATTTTAGATAGACATTCTTCATATCTTTCAAAGACTATGGAAAATGCTATTTAATGTTTTAATAACTTAGGACTTTTAATGGCAATGAGACACGTCTGCTCCAGGGAGCACCAATCTACTTCAAGAGGAAGATGGGCATTGAAGAGGATCCTTATGGAGTTTGATAGCCATTTGGGCAAGAAACTGCTCTTGCCTGGACTGATGCATAAACTGGACACAGAGAACCCACAGAGAGAGG
>NC_022027.1:56194414-56196251 GCF_000317375.1 Microtus ochrogaster | reverse complement strand
AACTGCCTTGGCCCATTTTACTGGTTAGAACATAGGTGGGTGGAGTAAACAGAACAGAATGCTGGGAGGAAGAGGAAGTGAGCTCAGAGACGCCATGCTCCCCTCTCCCGGGCAGATGCAATAGCTCTGCTCTCTGAGGCAGATGTGATTAAGTTCCTTCCCAGGATGGATGTAGGTTAGAATCTTCCTGGTAAGTGCACCTTGGGGTGCTACACACATTATAAGAAATGGGCTAGTCCAGGTGCGAGAGTTAGCCAGTAAGGGCTAGAGCTAATGGGCCAAGCAGTGTTTAAATGAATACATTTGTGTGTTGTTATTTTGGGTAAAGCTAGCCGGTGGCGGGAGCTGGGTGGTGGAATGCAACCCGCAGCTTCTACAACAGCCACGTGGTCTCAGTAGCTCTCCTCAACTGTGGGGGAAATTCCACAACTCCTTTGTTCCTTCTTGACTCTGAGGCCAGAGCTTCACTGGCCAATGGCTCCAGTGAGACTGGCCCTTGAGTTGCAGCCGCTCTGATTGGTTGTTGCTACTTAGGCTTTTTTTCTTCCAACAAATTAGAAGCTTAGCTGGGTGGATCTTTCTCCAAGGGCACCACCCCTTCATTCTAGACCAGATCAGGTCTCCCTGGTTTCCTCTCTCAGGCCTTGGCTCCCACACCCGTTTTCTGGTGCTCCTTTTCTCTTCCAGTTGTACATGCTGTATTGCCTTTTTCCTTCTGTCTCTCTCTCACTGGAGACCTGCACAAGAGTGACCACTAATGATGTCACACAGTCAGTGTTAGGCTGTCTTCAAACCTCCTCCACCAAAGAACATCATCCATGGCTTTTTAATTTAGCCTAAGGGAAATTCTTCAGACAAGGACGGAAAACAATCGGTCTTTGTGAAAGTACAGCAAGAATGGTCTCTGACACAGTTGCTGATGTTGCTCCCCTCCGAAGCTTCCGTTCATGGCTCTCTATGCCCCGCCCCTGCTTACAGGGTTCAGTTGACCACACGATTAGGTCTGTCACAGCAATAGCCTACATCCTGGTACCACCATCTGTGTTCCTGGTACTAAGGATTCTGGGGTATCAGAGTCCTATGCGTGGTATTAGTAACTGGATCTCTGAAGTCACAAGCAGTAGTACCCACAATGGACTTAAAGAGAACACAGTAGTTCTCATTGTGCTATGTCAATGAGGTGAGCAGCCATAGGTGACCGGACAAGTGAGCATGTGGCCAGCACCGTGAGGACTCAACCTTACATCCATCAGTTCCGTCTGTTCTAACAGTTCCGTCTGTTCTAACATACACACAAGGTACAGCCGTCACTTGTGACATTGCCACCGTGGGAATCCAGCTAGGTTCTTACCTTCTACCACACCGCTAGTGTTTTATTAAGGAAATATTCCAGATGGAAAACCCATCTGACCTAATATTTTGCCTTCATGGAACTGGGGCCTGAGCAAGTCCTCTTCAAGGCTGGGTCTAAGCTAAGAAGGAAGAGATCAAAGCTGGAATTGAGATGTAATCCTGCTTCCACTGCAGATGCAAATCTGCACAGGATCTGAAGGAAGGGCACAGCATGTTGAGAGACAAGGGACCAAACTCAAGAGCTTTGAGAAGAGAACTGGGAGAGCTGCACCTGCTGCATGACAGGGAAGGGTGCATGGTCATAGTCAGAGAGCTGCACCTGCTGCATGACAGGGAAGGGTGCATAGTCACAGTCAGAGAGCTGCACCTGCTACATGGCAGGGAAGAGTCATGGTCACAGTCAGAGAGCTGCACCTGCTGCATGGCAGGGAAGGGTGCATGGTCACAGTCAGAGAGCTGCACCTGCTGCATGGCAGGGAAGGGT
>NC_022027.1:56192760-56194314 GCF_000317375.1 Microtus ochrogaster | reverse complement strand
GGTGCATGGTCACAGTCAGAGAGCTGCACCTGCTGCATGGCAGGGAAGGGTGCATGGTCACAGTCAGAGAGCTGCACCTGCTGCATGGCAGGGAAAGGGTGCACAGTCATAGCGTGTTGGCTGTTCAGGAGCACATGCACCACATTTGAGGCGGGTGCTGATTATGAAAGACTATGCAGTCTTGAGGATGGTGTAATCCGTCCCCTGCTTGACTGTAATCTTCCCCGGCTGTACAGAATCTTCCATCTGACAAGCATCCCTCACCAAGGTAGGGCATCTGTTGCAAGTGTTGAACCTGCGTCGGCTCATTCCCAACCCCCGACATCCTCTCTTTACAGGACAGTCCCTGTGGGTGCTGTGCAGCCCACAGGTTTGAATGAGCATGTAGTGATATGTGCCACCGTTACATACAGGGTAGTGTGACTGCCTTACATGTCAGAGGCATGTTTTCTCCTGTGGACACAGCTGCTTTGCCCCCAGCTCTCTCCTGGGACATCCTTTCTGCGCAAAGCCAGGAACTCTTCAGTTATCCACACGGGAATGGGAAGTCCATCCGAGATCCTGCCAGACCTTTGTGGGCCTGTGATTCCATTCCCAGCATTCTCTGGAGTTTAACTTGAGAAAATAATAAGAATCCTATAGGATCAGTGATCTCACTCAGTTGGACGACAGTAAATCTCTTCTATATTACTGCTCAGCCTCTGAGAATATTATATTGGGTCTCATTTTATTAAAGAATGCCATGCATACCCAGAAGTCACTGCTTAATTTTTAGCTGCAAGATACAATTTCAAAAAACCATTATCTAGAAAGTGCAATAATCAAACAATGTAATCATGGATGTTAAACCTCTTTGAAATATTATTTTAAACGCTTGCCAGCTGGAAGGGAAGGTTGGCAAGGAAGTCTCTGACTTGGCTGCCTTTCTCATGCGCCCGAGCAGCTACACTTTATAATAAGATATATTTGCTAAAATGTGTTTTTCTCTCTGCTTGATTGTTTTCGAAACTACCAAAGAATGCAAAGCCCTTAAACTAGGAAGACAGATTTGCATTTCTGTTTGTTTCAATCTAAGATTTAGGATTAACCTGGTAAGAGGCACAATTGAATCCTTTCTCAGAGGAGCCGGGCCGTTCACACACATCACCGAGTGCCTCTGAGCTCTCTGGCTGCTCTGGGAGATCAGACTCATAAATTTCATGACATATGGAAAATATCAGAAAACCGCAGCATGCATTTTAAGATGGCCCAGAGAACCAGGCTGTCAATGTCGTGGCAGACCCGGGCGATAGCTGCTCTTTCTACTGCCCACCCCTAAAGGGTCAACTTGGCCAGGGGCCGAGAATCTCAGACATGATCCAGCTATCTGTGGATAGCATAGCGTCCCACCCCAGAAGGGGTGAGGCAAGGGCAAGGTTCTGGACCACAGTGAGAGCTTCCAGGAAAAGCATTCTCTCTCTCTCTCTCTCTCTCTCTCTCTCTCTCTCTCTCTCTCTCTCTCTCTCTCTCCTCCACTCTTTGGCACATATTACTCCCATCTGGAATGCTATCCCC
>NC_022027.1:56185457-56192660 GCF_000317375.1 Microtus ochrogaster | reverse complement strand
TACACCCTGCTTCTTTTGCTGCTTTTCTGTTCTCTCTCTTCTCTTTCTCTCTCTCTCTCTCTCTCTCTCTCTCTCTCTCTCTCTCTCTCTCTCTCTGTGACTGCATACGTTATGTGTGTGTACATGGTGTATACTCATGTAGAGGTGTGTTTCTTAACGGCTCTCCATTTTAGTTTTCGAGGTAGGATCTCTTGTAAAACCCAGAGTTCACCAAGCTGTCTGAGCTAGCCAGCGTACACAGCGTTCTATTTCCTGCGTACTGAATTGCCCACCGCAGCTGCTCAGCTTCTGCATGGGTTCTCGGGGTCAGAGCCGCAGTACCCACGCTTATGTGGCAAGCGCTGGACTCATGAGCTGTCTCGTCAGCCCTGGAACGCCGCTCTAGCTCAGCAACACTCTGTCCCCACACACCTCCCGTGCCTTCTCTCCACTCATCTTCCTGTGCTATAACATACATTCTCACACACTGAGGTCCATTTCCTTATGTGATCTGGATTCTACCGTTGCATGTGCCTGGGTGGTCCACGGGAAGACACATGATGCACTTGCGTGGCTGGGAGGCCTGAGGAAAGACCAGAAATCAGTCTTGGCTCCTGGTTTCTTTTACTTATAGACGGTCTTGGCCTTAAGTGTGATACCAGGCCTTATCTACAAAATGTGGCTGATAGTGGTGCCTACTTATAGGGTGTTGTGAATTCTTAATAGCCTAAACGTATATTAATATTATACTTAGATATCTTGCACTACTCACAGGGTCATGGATCACAGTTAACTCTCGTTTGTCATTATGACGTCATTTTAAATGCTCTGACTCCAGGTCATCATGTAAATAACTCAGGGTTATTGAGATTACTCACTGAAGTAGTTTTCTGGGGTCAAGGAAAAGATTTTTGTTTTTGCTCCTCCCCCGGTGACCTTTCTTTGGAGTTTAATTGAGTAAATCACATCATTTAATCATTACTTCATACATGAAAAACTCAAATCAGCTTTCACTCACCCCTCCTCCCAGAACCTCTCCCCTGTGTCCTTCTGTGGGTCCTGGGGAACCTGACCTTGGATGGCACCTCAGACTCCAAGGTCAACAGAAGTCATAGGCCCAAGAAGGAAGAGGGAAAAGCGTAGCAGCTCCTCACCACCATGTACAGGCAGAGCCATGCCCGGCATGGTTTGGAGATGGCTGCTGGCTCCAGCATTGTGGTAAGTCCTCGGGCCCTCTGGCCTGGGCCCCATGCTGTCAAGGGTGCATAGAGGCATGCATGGGCATCTGTGTGAGAAGGCAGGGCAGGGGTGCGTGGGCATCTGTGTGAGAAGGCAGGGCAGGGGTGTCAAGTCAGCCCGGAAGTATGTGCGGAATGGGCCTCTGTCTGCTGCTGGCCCTTGAGTTACCTTTGAAGGGAGAAAGAGAGTAGAGGAAAGGGGGGCAAGGCATTCCTTAAGGGAATGGAGAAAATGAGCCGGTCTACCAGTGTGGCCAGGGGTTGGTGTGCCAGGAGTACTCCAGGGTGGGGACACCAGAGGTAGAAGGGGTGGACCTTAGTGTACAAACAGAACTTGCATTTGGGAATGGGCAATGTCACCGGTGTTTTCAACTGAAGATCCATGCAAGAATTTGGAGAAGGGATTCAGGGTCTGGCTGTAAAGAGGAAGGGCTGGTGAGCAGGTCTAGAGTGGTTTTCTAGTGAGCCACTTCAAGTTTGATTTCACTAGTTCCTTGGCAAACAGCAGGGTTTCCCAGAGGCCATGGTACCAGAGTCAAAATGACAGTACATACAGGGCTACCCAGCACCCATACCCAGGCAGCCCAATTCTCCTTAGCTACTTGAACCCCCCAATTCCAACATAGCCATGCAGTTCAGGGTAACAGTGGGCGCACCCCTGGGACAAGAGACTTTTCCTCACGTATGACAGACAACTGAGTGTGCCGGATCCTGGTGTTTGCTTTGAGAAAGGGCTAAGGAGGAAGGGAGATAAATTCAGAAGGAGGGTAAAGTAACAGCAAGGATGTTTGGAAAAGTCTTAGGCAATCATACTATTAATTATCTACCCGAAAACACCCATAATATACATAATTCTGCATAAAATATACACATATAACTTAAATGAAATTGTTTCAGCTGGGCTGATGGTGCTCCCTCCAAGGGCCAGAGACCATCTAACAAGAACTTTAACACCATGCATGAAAAACCTTCATTTGAGTCGTTGGTCAGGGATGTCCATTAGACTCCCCAAATATAACAGGCTGTTGTTAGTGCCCGTGGTTCCCCCACACATAGGAGGGAAGTCCCTAGTGATAAAGACACTGTGCACTGCAGACACAGGGCCCAGAGGCTTCTGAACAGGAACTGACCTGAATGCCTCCTCCCTGAGGACCAGCTTTCATGGTCCCAGAAGGCATCATGCAAGCTTCCAAAGGAAGAGGCCACCAGCAGTGCTAGCCAGCTGTGACATCTGTGAACCCGATCCGTGACAGCACAGCATGGTACCACTAAATTAGCGGCAGTGGCACACGCACTATGGCAGTGACCACTGATTTAACTTAAGACCTGGTCAACAAGACAGACATCATGCTTGGTCCTGGAAACCCAACCAACTACCCAGGGCTGGTGAGACCTTGGAAAATTGACAGCTGCCACTTAACCAAACGATACCCACAGGTAAATGTGGTCCTCACTCCTCGTCAAAGAAATTCTCTTTGCACTAAGTAGAGATTGTTCCAGAAAGCTGCAACATGCAGGATGAGTGTGGACCCACACGGATACAGCTACAAACACTCCCACACCCAAGGCTCACGGAACACTGCAGAAGAGGAGAACCCCAGGGTCAGGGAATTTGCTATGAGATGGTGTCTCCTAGTAACGTCAGAAGCTACATCCCCTGAGTCTTGCCCATAAGACTATTCAAACGTGAGCTGAACAAGGCCAGCACCAGCAGACATACTGGAGCAGATGGGAAGGGCTTCAATCGTGCACGAGGAATGCAGACCACCAAAGGATACTGAGGGTGGACAGGAGGAGCAATTTTCCCCAGGGAAGAGCACTCCAGTTGGTTATCCAATACCAAGTGGTCAGCCCCGAAAATATACATATAATTAACAGTGTGCGTGTATGTACATACATGCGGATCACAACAATTAATGGAAGAAGAGGCAGTGGGTTTGAAAAAGACCTAGAGGGGGTGAGAGAGAAAGACAGCACAGGGGTTCCTCCATCTTGTGTTCCTGCTGAGGCCATTTCAGGCTTGACTAGAATTTGATCTCCTTGATAGCGAGCCCCTTGAAAATGGCCCAGCTCTGTTCTAGGAACCTCAAGTCAAGATGCCCGGCTAACTTGGCTTCTTGTGAATTGACTTTTATTGTGAAAAACTCTCCTGGGAGCTGCTGAGCAAGATAACAGGGTGTAGCTTTGCCTTCAAAAGCCTCTTGCTCTCAATGCTCACGGCTACACCTAGGTCCCTGTCTCTGAGCACAGACTTTCAACTGGCAATGGACTGTGTCTGTGTGGTGGATTCTCTCTGGTGGATTCTCCGGATAACAAGTGGTGTATGGAAGGGTTCTGAGGGAAGAAAGAGAAGGGGCAAAGGATGTATTTATATCACAATCTCAAAAAAAAACCTAAAAGAAATATACTTGTTTTTAAAGAGAAAGAAGAGCTGGGTGGTGGTGGCGCACGCCTTTAATCTCAACCTCTCAGGAGGCAGAGGCAGGTGGATCTCTGAGTTCCAGTCCAGCCTGGTCTACAGAGTGAGTTTGAGGACAGCCAGGACTACACAGAAACCCTGTCTCAAAAAAAAAAAAAAAAAGAAAGGAATGAAGGAAAGAAGGAAGGAAGGAAGAAAAGAAGGAAGGGAGGGAGGAAGAAAGAAAGAAAGAAAGAAAGAAAGAAAGAAAGAAAGAAAGAAAGAAAGAAAGAAAAGAAGGAGCCAAAGATTCAACCCAGGCCCTGGAAGTGTGTTTCTAGGAGCTCAAAAGTGAGCTGGATGACTAGGAGGCCAGAGCGGCTGCAGCTGCTCGGTGACAGGAGGAATAGCTGCCCCAGGACAGAGCTGATCTACAGACAGGAAGGGGAGAACGAGAGAAAGTAAGACTCAGAAACTAGGTGGGGTCTCCCCTAAGTCCTCTGACTGCTCAGCTGCAGGAGCAAACACACGTTTCTGGCTCAGAAACTCACAGGGAATAACATCTTGTTGGCCGCTTCTAAGCTTGGCTTTAAAAGCCACTAAGGGATTGGCTGACATCATTGTTAAAAAACTGTCGAAGCTCTGCACGGGACGAGGCCACGTCCTCCCTGGTCCCCTACCGCAGCGGCGCGCTGCCACCTGCTGGTCTCAGAGCAGAACGGGCCCCAGAAAGTCGCCTGAGAGTGAACGCCGGAAAACAACCTAGCAAGGTCCCTAGGACGAGTCGGTCTCTGTGAATGTGTTTTTCTGGGCGTTTATACCCTGGTCTCGTGCAACCTAACCCAGACTAGGCTCCAACTGCTCCACAGCCGAGGCTGACCTTGAACGTGTGATCCTCTTACCTCCGAGCACCATCTCGGCCAGTTAGCAGGTTACCTTTATAATCAGAAAAATATACATCTCACTTCAGGAAACACAGTATTTCGTATCTTATGATATTAGCTTTTTTTAAAAAAATGGTTTGGGCATATGAATAAATGTCTGACATTTTCTTGAGAAGTAACACCCGCTACCACGGAGATCCGGTCCTGCGGTCTCCGTTCACTCACTGATGGGCTCGTCCTGTGTGTCCCCCCCCCCCCAGCAACCTCCGCAAGGGTAGGCTTGACCGTCTTTGACTTTCCCTAGTGTTTACGGATTTTCGGAATGTCTGTCCTAATCCAGACAATACCGAGTTCGGCGTTTTGGAATCTGGGGTCTTTTAGAGTCACGCCACAGCCCAGAGTCAGGACTTCCAGGATAACACCTGAAGCCAAATTCCCTCTGGCCTCGGGCTGCGGCGGGCGAGCCAGGATGGCGGCAATGGCCTGATCCCGCCGGCAGGTGGCGCCGCGTTGCCTGCTCCGCCCGGACCGCGCCTGAGGCCCACGCAGGACCGTCAATCTTGCTCAAGCCCGCTTTCCACCCGCCAGTATCAGATCTATCACACGGCTTTGGCTTCCGTCCCTGTAAGCTCTGCAACTCACCGAGGCCTGATACCCCCCCAACCCGGCCGGCCCCCTCCTCCTGGGACTGGCAGGACACCTGGCAGGCTCGCTCCAAAGCAAATCAGGTGACCACGTCTCATGCTCTATCTACTGGACAGCCAGCCAGCACTAATAGACACTGGGTTTTAAAAACACAGGCACAAGAAATTGGGAGGGAAAAGCGGCGAGGAAACAGCTCCACAGCAATCCTAGGGCGCAGACACCCCAACAAGACCACATCACAGAACGGCTGCAGGGACTCAGAGACAGTCAGTAACTTACCCGAAGTCTACCGCGCTAAGTGGAGAATCTGCCAATCTTCTCGCTATTTCAAGGTTCACCCACTTTCACCCATCAGCTGCCAGGTAGAGCCTGGCGTTTTCTATCTGCCCTGGGGTGTTTGAGAGCCACCAACCGCCTAGAAGATACCCAGGCCCTGTCTTGAATCCCTGAAGAAGACGAACCCTCCCCCCGCCCCCCAGCAGCCACTCCCTGCCAATTTTCGGATGCAGTCTCGTGGAGTCACAGCAGGTCTCAAAGACGATGATGATGTCATGCGTCTTTCTCTTGAATGCTGGGATTCAGGCGTGTGTACCACACAGGCTATACCTGGCTTTGTGTCCCTTGACAGCCAGCACAGCATCAGAAACAGAAATGAATCACAGTGGGTTCAGTGCCCAGAAGCGAAGAAGCCCCCAGAAAGGTCCTTCATCCTCCCAAAGACTACCCTTGTCCCCCAACACGCCACATGGTGCCTGAACGGGTGCAGAAGTGGCACCCGGCAGAGAAACAGGACAGGGCCACAATACATGGCCCAGGACCTTAAAACATCCCTCGTTTCTAGCAACTTCACAAAAGCTGGTGCTACTCCTCCCCCAAAACCCGTCTTCTGGTTTCTCCTGAAGAATAGACAGCTCTGGTAACTTCGGACCAGTCTGTAGAAGGCAGTGCTCTGTGCAGGGTGGATGGCAGCTCCTGGCTAACACCATCCAGTTTCCGGTGCATCCCAAATCGTTGTTCGTCCATTGGCTTCTCTGGGTCCTGTGCTTTGAATACTCACCTGGAAAGACATCAGATCTGGGCATGTCAGACACACCCAGGGGTCGTCAGCGCAGGCAGCTAGCTACCAGGTACCTTCTCTTCCATCAGTCACCTTGGCTTTTGCAAAGTCTTTGTCCTGGTATAGTGGTGTTGAGAACAGATAGGCCCACGCCCCAGCAACTTCTGACAATTGTGCAGACACATTGTGCAGGGACCCCCAAGCATCTCATCCCTTGACAAAGCTCCACCGTGCTGGGCACGGTAGCGTGAACTTGTGATCCCAACTTTAAAGAGGCCAAGGCAGGAAGATATCGAGTTGGAAGCTGGTCCGGAGTGGGTGGTGGTAGCACACTCCTTTAATCCCAGTACTCTGGAGGCAGGGGGATTTTTGTGAGTTTGAGGCCAACCTGGCCTACAGAGTGAGTTCCAGGACAGGCAGGGCATGTGTAGAGGGCCTGTCGCATAAACTACATCAGCAACAATCACCGCACCACCCTTTCGTCAAACATTAACCCTGAAGCAGAGGCTGGTAGATGCTTGCAGCAGGAGCAGCCCGAGGTCCATCCCCAGAACACACAGTAAAACACCAGGCATGGTGACGTGCTTTGGTAATCCCAGTGCTGGGGACGGAGACAGGCAGGTCCCTGGGTTTGCTGGCCAGCCAGCTTAGCTGCCCACTGAGTTCTAGGCCAGTGAAATACTGCGTCTTGAAGCCCAAGGTGAACAGCTCTTATGGTGTGATTCCAGAGGATGACCTCTGGCCTCTACATACCTCAGGTTTATACATATAATGCAACACATGCACATACATACACACACACCACACACACCATACACACTACACACACCACACACACCATACACACTACACACACCACACACACCACATACACCATACACACATACACACGCACATACATACACACATACCACATACACCACACACACCACACACACCACACACCACACACACCACACACACCACACACACCACACACCACACATACCACACACACCACAT